>NW_009647755.1:882291-883468 GCF_000708025.1 Charadrius vociferus | reverse complement strand
AGAAAGAAAGAAACAAACAAACAAAAAGAAAGAAAAGAACAAGAAAATGAACAAAGAAAGATAAAAGGAAAAGGAAAAATGAAAAATGAAAAGGGGAAGAAATGGGAAAGGGAAAGGGAAAGGGAAAGGGAAAGGGAAAGGGAAAGGGAAAGGGAAAGGGAAAGGGAAATGAAAAATGAAAAGGGGAAGAAATGGGAAAGGGAAAGGGAAAGGGAAAGGAAAGGGAAAGGGAAAGGGAGAGGAAGAGGAAGAGGAAGAGGAAGAGGAAGAGGAAGAGGAAGAGGTAAGACATTACAAGAGGGAGGCAGAGAGATCCCAAATTTGCTTACTTTGACCAAAAGTAAGGTACAGGACTGTGCAAGACCTACTGCCTCCATTGAGTCTCGTGTGTATCAGGAAGGAAATGATAATTGGCAGATAGAATGAGCAACTGAGAGCCATGGTCTCATCCATTAATCTATCCAAATATCTGTCATAACAGCATGGAGAGAGGTATAAAATAGCAAGTCTGAGAAATCTAATTTTAGACTTATTGAAATTTTAGACCAAAGATGGTTACTGCCTAAAGGAAAGACCCAATTACTAAGTGCCAGATGTTGCATCTCAGAGAAAAACATCTGTAGCATGGAAAATAAGTAGGAAATCCTCTCAGAGATAAAAATGCCAGATGATAAGGCATTTCAAAATTGAATTAATTTTGTAACATATGGTTAGGCTTTCAGAAACATTGAATGTGTTTTGAACAACCTAAGTAGAGGGTGTTGACCAAAAATAAATTTGGTTTTAGAGGTAAATGTTTACCACATGTATTTAAAGTAAAAACTGGTTGATTATTTGAAATAAAAAGATGGGTTGCTTTTTAATCTGTTTACTTTTTGTGCATTGACAAAACCTAGCAGTATTAAAAAAAAAAAAAAAGCGCAAAAAAAGAGAGGTCTATCTAGCATGCATAGGCATATATACAATGACATAGAGAAGGAAATACACAATCTTTGATTTCCTTCTGGAAATTCCACCTGGATTCACAGAATCACACAGAATCACAGAATCACAGAATGGTCAGGGTTGGAAGGGACCTCTGGAGATCATCTAGTCCAACCCCCTCGCCAGAGCAGGGTCACCTACAACAGATTGCACAAGACAGCGTCCAGGCAGGTTTTGAATGTCTCCAGAGTGG
>NW_009647755.1:874210-880632 GCF_000708025.1 Charadrius vociferus | reverse complement strand
CTGCAGTGGCCAAGCTGAGTTCTGATTGAGCTTTGGCCCTTCTAATTTTCCCCCTACATAGCTTTGTTATATCTTGATAATCCTCATAAGATGCCAACCCCCTTTTCCAGAGAATGTAAGCTTTGCTTTTGTTCTTGAGGTCCAGCCAAAGCTCTCTATTTAGCCAGGCTGGTCTTCTTCCCCGTCGGCTCGTTTTTTGAGCCATGGGGATGGCCTTCTCCTGTGCTTCTAAGACTACCTGCTCGAAGTAGGAGTCTTTGCCCTTCAAAACTGCCTCCCAAGGGACACTCTCAACCATGCTCCTGAACAGGCTAAAGTCTGCCCTTCAGAAGTCCAAGGTGGACTTTCCAACTTTCCAACTTTCCAACTTTCCTCACTAGAATATTTTATATTTTGTACTATTTTCAAATACCTGAAGGAGAGAGGAATTATCCTGTCAGGGTTCCAGTCTGAAAAATTAAATTAAATGTGCCATGAACCTAGACCAAGAATACATTCAAAGACACAGGACAGAGTTCGCAGGTAATGCTTTGCCCCTGTGCATTACTGTTTACATTTAGCTGATGTGATTGCACATCTTAGTCATACTCATGAAGCATAGAATTGTTTTATCTTATTTATAAACTGTGGTCTACTAAGTTCATTTTTATAAGCACGTATGGTTTTAGACTAAGTCACTGATCTTTTTTAGAGGCTTTTTTCCTCTAATAGTCTAACTTTATCATTAGTCAGCCGATTTCATACATAAGGGTCATTTATATCATTTGGCAGGGCCAGGAATGGGATTTGCCTTAATCCATTATAATGAATTTTGAGAGATTCTGTATGTCACATTTGCATTAATGAAGATATAGGGCGAAGATGGTGAAAGAAAGATGATTTGTAGAAATTCACTTAATTTTTGAAATAGGTGCGTTGAATAAGACTAGTAAACACAAACTCTAGCATTGTCTAACCCTGGCTTCTGGCGTACTAGGATATAGGTAGATGTCAAGAATGCATACACACAAATAGCTCTGGTCATAGTTCCACTTTAAATTACCAAATCCTTTAAACATGGTTTCAGCACAGGACAATTTTGCCTGACTAATCTGGTGGCCTTCTACAACAGAGTGACTGCATCAGTGGACAAGGTAAGAGCTACAATGTGATCTACCTAGATTTCTGTAAGACCTATGATTTGGTCCCCCACAAAATTTTTACCTCTAAATTGGAGAGATATGAGTTTGATGAATAGACCGTTAGATGGATAAGAAATTGGCTGGATGGCCACTTCCAAAGAGTTGTAGTCTATGGCTCACAGTCCAAGTAGAAATAACCCCTCAAGGGTCCTTACTGGGACCAATATTATTTAATATCTACATCAATAACATAGACAGTGGGACTGAGTGCACCCTCAGCAAGTTCGAAGATGACACCAAGCCGAGTGGTGCAATTGATTTGCTAGAGGGAAGGGACGTCATCCAGAGGAACCTTGACGGGATTGAGAAGTGGGCCCGTGCCAGCCTCATGAAGTTCAACAAAGCCAAATGCAGGGTCCTGCACCTGGGTTGGGGCAAGCCCCAGTGTCAGTACAGATATGGCGATGAACTGATTGAACGCAGCCCTGCAAAGAAGGACTTGGGGATACTGTTGGATGAAAAGTCTGACATGAGCCAGCAATGTGCCATGTAGCCCCGAAAATGAATTGTGTCCTGGACTGCATAAAAAGCAGTTTGACCAGCAGGTCGCAGAAGGTGATTCTGCCCCTTTGCTCTACTCCTGTGGGACTCCAGCTTCAGTACTGCATCCAGCTCTGGCATCCACAGTACATGAAAGACATGGACCTGTTGAAATGGGTCCAGAGAAGGGCCACAAAAATGATCAGAGGGCTGGAGTACCTCTCCTGTGGAGACAGGCTGAGAAAGCTGGGAGATGTTGTTCAGCTGAGAAATGAGAAGGCTCTGGGAAGACTTTATTGTGGCCTTTCAGTATATAAAGGAGGCTTACAGAAAGATGGAGGGAGACTTTTTACCAAGGTCTGTAGTGACAGAACAAGGAAAAATGGTTTAAACCATTGTTTAAAAGAAGGTACATTTAGACTGGGCATAAGGAGGGAATTTTTTATTATGAGGGTGCTAAGACACTAGAAGATGTTGCCCAGAGAAGTTGTGGATGGCCCATCACTGGAAGTGTTCAAGGTCAGGTTGGATGGAGCTATTAGCAACCTGATCTACTGGAAAGTATCCCTGCTTACAGGCAGGGCTAGACGATGTTAAAAGATCCCTTCCAACTCAAACCATTCTGTGATTCTATGGATGTCTTCTAGACGGCTAGCAAACTGGAATGTTTCCCTCAAAAAAGTCCTTTCATTTTAAAAAGTCTCAGTGTATTCTAGTTAGAAGAGCTGGAAGACTGCTTGGTGTATAGTTGATCACACAATGTTGCAACAAGAGGTGGCAGGAGTATGTGAAATACCTGCTCTTTTACGGGGTAGTGGCGTCTCTTGAAATGAGTTGTATGGTAAAACTCCATTACTGACATTGCTTGAAGTCCTTAATGAGAGCAGAGCCACCACATTGTACTAGCTCCTGTGCAGGGGCGGTAGTAGAGGGTGGACTGGCTGTCTTTGTCTCAAAGACTTTATAATCTAAATGGATGTGAAGGATAATGAGAATATACAGAGTTAGAATTATTTGTACGTGGAAATACAGAAGAAATGGGGCAAAACTCAAACAGAAATCTGCAGTTCTTGGAAATATTTTGGCCATTGGACAAGACTGTGCCTCAGGGTCCCAGTTATGTATAATGCTAGGCAGTGATGTGTGCCTGAAATACCCTTCAATTTTTACTTTCTAATCCGATTTTGTGAGCTGATGCTGATCCCTCAGTACCTACATAATCACCATGTATTGAACAGTGTTTCATAATGTCTAAACTTTCTCATAATCTTTTTTTGATAAATCTGTGCGTATTCATTAGAAACCACCGTAACACTTTCTCCTTCCCATGGTGTCCTTAAGTTTGCAATACAGTGCACTGGGCATTTGCTGGCTATTCAATTTTAGTATAGTGAAGTTAATGTTGCATACTTTTATCAAACAGACAGTAAAACTAATTCAGATCATGAGCATTAAGAAAATTCTCTCTTCTGGAAAATTAAGAGTACTTCTCCTGTTGTTCTAAGGAAAAAAAAAAAAACCCACCAAAACATACTTTTCTCCTGCTTTTACTTTCAGTTCATCTATCCTTCAAAGGTTTTCTGGTTAAAAGAAAAATGAGCTCCCTCAGTTTCCAGTTGGCACATTTTCTTTCAGGAAAGTCTATGTACTGATGCTTTGAAATTAACTCTCACCTTATGGCAAATGGAAACCAATGAAGCAATCAGACCCCAGTAACTGCAGTGAAGTAGCTTTCACCAGCTTTTTATTAGGAACAGGAAAACAGTAATTAAAGCACAGAAAATATACTTTTAGAAACTGCAGAAAACACAGGGGTCTTTGATTGACATAAGAAAAACTCAGACTCCTTCTGCTTCTCCTTTGCCTAAAAGAAGTAGCTCACAGTATAAATAAAATTGATTGATTTGGGGTAAGATTTAGGAGCCTGAGTTCTACTGACAGTCAATGGGATTTATCCTAAGTCTCTTAGTTATTTCTGGGAATCTCAATCTTGAGAAAGATCTATTGTTAAACATACTGCTTTTTTTTCCCCACTGAATACAGCAGAGACATGCATTTTCATTATTAATCAATGGTTCATTCCCTACATCCTATACTCACATGGGTATTTTCATTGACTTTGAAATAAGTATCTTAAAGAACATGTTCTCTTTACAGATCAAAAGCTACTGTAGAAATGACTTTTCAGACATGAACATATTACTTGCTACCAGCATCTGTTACAATTCTGTAACATGCAATAACAAAACAAAAATATAAATGAATGCATTAATATAGCCTATAAAATGATAAATATATATCAAGTTTGATTATATATTGCAGAAGAAATACAGCTTGGGCATTTGGATTTTCTCAAAAAAGTGAAATTTATTTATAGCTGTTGCTTTCTATATTGGAATAATGCTCCCTAAGCTGTATGACAAGTCTTTAATGTTTAGGGGTGCCTTTGAGAAGGAAATATAACTGACTGCAAATTATCAGGCTGTCACAGGGGGTAGGGAAAAAGATCTGGTCGTTATGTCCTGGAACTAGAGTCATCATTATGGAAGCCAAATAGGTGGTCTGAGGGGAGAGAATAGCTGTCACGTTATGTGCAGCTCTTTGAGTGACAATTTTTGAATGGATAGAGATGAGTGAAGGCACTGAAATTATTCTGACTTTGGCTGTCTTCTTTATCTAATTTATCATTGCTGGTTTTCATCTTTCCTTTTCTACCTCCCACTCTTTCTAATAATCTCTTTATTTTTTTATTTCTTTTTCCCCCCTTTTTTGGAAAATCTTCCACTGGATCAGTTTCCACTACAACAGTTGTTTCAGTAAGCAGAACTAATCAGATGGAAATACATTGGGAAATCCTTCTAATGGAAACATGGCTACCACCAGAAAACGAAATATCATTTTTTCCTGGTATAGTTAAGCAACATTGGAGCAACAGATGCTCTACCAAGAGAAAGGTCCTTTTGTTTTGTAAACTTCATGTACATATTGATGTTGCATAATGTCATGGTTTAGGCTGAATTGGCTACTGGGGACGTGGGGAACCCCAGACGGGACCAACAGATGCTCCCTTCTACCCCTCTTCAAAGAGAGAGGCAGAGGAGGGAAAAAGAGACTTCTGAGTTTAGAAGGAACTAAACTACTTTAATGAAATATTAATAATAAAATAAAAGGAAAAAATTAAATCTATACAAAACCATATCAAGTTCCCAGGATGACAATCATGACACCGGCTGGTGCTGGGAAAGTCCCAGTCTGGACTCAGTGATGGATGAGAACTGCATTCCTGACGGATATCAATACTGACGGATTCCAGATCTGCATTCAGGATTGGGATCAAATGCAGACAGAGTCCTCCTCAGACGTGGGCCATTGAAGAAAGAGAGAGAGCTGACCCTTTGAGCCCTCAGCTTTTATACTGAGCATGAGGCAGATGGAATGGAAAACGCTGTTGGTCAGTTTTGGGCCACCTGTCCCATCCGTTCCTCCCCATAGGTGGGACCCCTCTACGCTTTTCCGCTTCTAACCCTCCCACGGGGTAAATAACAAAGTTAGCTGACCTCTGTTGTTATAGCAGTAGGTATAAGCCAGAGCCTCTCTGCATGCCATGACTGAGCATCAGCTATAAACATAGGTCTTATCACTCTGAGAGAGAACAGTGTCTGCAAAATATGCTGTTAATTTCAGTAGTTAGAAGAGGCCTAGCTAATGGAAAACGCTGTTGGTCAGTTTTGGGCCACCTGTCCCATCCGTTCCTCCCCATAGGTGGGACCCCTCTACGCTTTTCCGCTTCTAACCCTCCCACGGGGTAAATAACAAAGTTAGCTGACCTCTGTTGTTATAGCAGTAGGTATAAGCCAGAGCCTCTCTGCATGCCATGACTGAGCATCAGCTATAAACATAGGTCTTATCACTCTGAGAGAGAACAGTGTCTGCAAAATATGCTGTTAATTTCAGTAGTTAGAAGAGGCCTAGCTAAGAAGCAAAGTTACTGAGCAAAATTGATGCTGTTTTACCTCAAACCAAGACACATAAAGGTAGGCCTTTCATGTCATAGTTATTGTAGAACAAAGTACACATTTGCAAATTTCCTTATGACAAAGTTTGACTAGAAACAGCTTTGTAGTATATATATAGCTTCCGAATTTCCTTCCTAACAAAAATGTTCCTTATTTTTTATTTATTTATCTTTTTGTTCTGTCAAAGCTCTATCTTCTGAAACACTGCTGCCCAGATTTTAATACTTACAATTGTCTCAGGAAGACCTGCTTTATTCTGAAAATATTCTGAAATTCAAGAAATGTTATAGGCAATATAATGATATCATCTAAATGGTTTATACAAAAACAAAAAGAAAAAAGTATCCAGGATTATCTGTCAGCCACTTATAACTAATGCTTTACTCTGCCTGACTGTTCCCAGGTTTTGGAGAAAACGCGTCCTTTGCCACATTGCTAGGGAGAGTCAGCACAGGGAACCAAAGTGGCAGATCATAGCTTTGCTTTTCTGCCTACCTTCTCAGCTCTTTCTCTCTAACTTTGTTTTAAAGGATACAAGTTTAGATTTCAAACAAAGCAATGTCAGAGGCTCTGGGCCATCTGAACCAACCTGTCCATTTTTCCTCAAAAAGGACAAGTGATGCATCCAGCTTTACCCAGTTCTTTTTTTAATTTAGTCAAATATTTCTTTGCTCCATTCCTGTTTTCTTTTGCAACAAATGTACAGAAAGTCCTATTCCTCTGAAACCAATAATAAGAAAAAAAA
>NW_009647755.1:786177-874145 GCF_000708025.1 Charadrius vociferus | reverse complement strand
TGTAATTCTCTCTTGGCATGCAGAGATCTGGTTCCGCACAGCCGTTCTTAGAAACCTGAACCCAAATCAACACCTCCGACTCATGTGTTTTCAGTCAGCATGTCTATGTCTTCGACAAGCTTCTCTGTGCTCTGGGCTTTGATCTCTGTCATTACAAAAAGAGATTTTGCAATTGTTTATTCATTTCTCCTGAGTGAAAGATGTGACTAGCATATATCCTCTCAGCAAGGTCAGACACTACCACCAACAACCACCAGAACCCAGAAAAGGATAAAAGAACAGAATTAACAAAAACAAGAGAAAAGAAAGACAAAAGTATGGATAAGACATGCAGGCCTAGCAATTTGTAATGTTCCCTGGTTGCAGAATCTGTCACTGCTTGAAGCAGCAGGCTGATATGTGAATTGCACCTTTTCAAGGTGAGAACATTTAAGGCACAAAATGAGGGTGGAGCGAGAGCGAGCAGAATTCACACCAGACAGATGTGTGAACTCACCTAGGGAGCAGTAGAGACAAAGGTTCCTCTCAGAAACATTACAGCCAAGGCATAATAAAGCTATTAAGGACACAGAAAATGAGAGCATAGTTTAAGTTCAGTGCACATTAAATATTGAGAGCTCAGACAACACTAACTTTTGAAGAGCCTTTCACAATTTCTGTACAGTACCAGCAGCCCTACGTGTTTTTGACATTTTTTTAATATGAGTTTGAGGCTGTGATGTAGAAAGAAAAATGTATGAATAACATTACAAACCATCAAATACAGGATCAATGCATTTTAGCATAGGCTTTCTTATTTAATTTCTAGCAAACGCCTCTGTTCTCATAGCTGACAGCTTCATTTACGCTGGCTTGACTGAAAGATGAGCACCCAAAATTGCCACAGCTCTGTACTGTACCTTGCGGCACGGAATGTAAAGCAGAAGTGGCAGCTTGAGCCAGGAGAAATCACGGGGATGGGAGAAGGGGGACGTTTCTCAGAAATGTTTACCTTTCACTAACCTATTTTCAGGTAGAAATTATATCTTGAAGCTTTTAAGCTTAGCCTCTACTGGAAAGAGAAACATCTTGTATGAAAAAAGTAAATGATTGCCTGCCCCACACACTCCTCTCATCCATCCGAATCCTTCTGCTCCATTCACCATTTCAGTTTAATATGTTCTCTGAGACAAATGCAGCAATTTCAAGCCCCCTTTCTCCCAGTAAGAGATACTGGAAATGAAATTGTCACAGTAATGAAAATGGTGGTGACTCCTATGTATTAAAATATTTGCTGAAATAAAGTGAGCTTTACTTTTCAGTAATGTACTATGTTCCATAAGTAATCTGATTGTTTCTTGTACCTATGTACAGAAGCAGAGCTGCCAAGATTAAGCTGCTGGTGGCATTTGGAGTTCTTTGTACCTGGAACCTGAGAAAAAAGTTCAGTCTAAAATTTTTTACAGGTTTAGCAATGCCAACCTATCAATATTGTGTAAGGCACGGGGGCTATTGACTGTGGTCCAGCCTAGTTTCTGCTGCCACAATTTATTTATGTGCAACACAGCCGTACACTGAGGGGCATTGTTGGTAGCAAGCCAGGTTGCTCCTTTAGTAGCACCTAGTGTTTACCAGTGTATCGCTGATGCATAGGTCTTAAGGTTAATAGGTAGGTAAAGACTTCACTGACAGCTCAGAGACACCAGGATCAAGCATAAAGAGTTTTTGAAGTCAGCAATTTTAAAACATGAAATCCTGAATGGCAGCTGCTACTCTGAGCTGTGAGATATTACAGGTGGGAGGAAAAGGGAAAAATAGAGGCCTTGTGGTAGACTGAAGTGGTTTGGAGCTTCTCCTATAGACAGCAGTGGGGGTGAGTCAAGCTTAAATAGCCTTATGTCTCTATCCCAGTAAAGCCAGACACATTCCCAATGCTTGTCTGCCTGTGGAGGAGCAAGGGTAGCACTTGCATTAACTTTATCTCCTCCAATCACGGGTCGAAAAAGAAAGCCTACTCAAGCAGACACGGCAAAAGCAAAGCCAGTCTGTTGGGTGCAGGCACATATAGCCCTTTGGCAGATTAGTCCCACTAAAAAGAATACCATATTTCCTAGCTGGTCCATGGAGAAGAAGATCTGGTCTGCTCAGTTTAGCTGCATAAAATTTGACAGCCAGGATCTCTTCCTCAAGATTATCAAACACACTCACCTGCCTCGTTGTGCTGTAGAGGGAGCATGGGCACCCATCTCAGGTCCCACACACAGTTTGTTCAGGGGCAATCATTGCAGGAAAATATCAGTCGTCCTCTAGCTGAGAGACTGCTTACTCTAAAACCCTGTCATAAACTGACTGGTAGAGAGTCTTTTGCAGGGGTTTTGTATTCACAGGACGCAGAGATAAATTAGGTCTTTCCCTTTAAAGGGTTATTGTCCTTCACCCTCCTCCCTTCAGGCAGACCTAGGCACTCTGGAGAGCTCAACTGAAACCAGTATCGTTCAACAGGGGCACAGGGCTTCACAGCTCATATAGAATCGGAGGATAATTAAGGACAAGACACAACAAGTGCATTACAGACACTGGGAGGCAATAAGAGAGAAGGGACAAGATTACAAGCAATCCTGCCATTATGTAGGCTAACAGTGTGCACAACTTGACAGTTCAACATATAGCTTGTAAATTGTATACAATTTCATAGTTCCAAAATATGATACTGAATCAGTACTTCAACAAATCCCACTAATCCTTGTCCTGGGTCTAAGAGTACACCTATAAAAGCATCAAACTGCCTTACTCCTTTTGAGGTGCCCGGCATTTTCTGAGTTCCGGGGCAGGCAAATTCTCTCATAGCAATAACTCTTTCATATCCCAGTCCTTATCCTTGTTCCAGAAAAATAGATCCACACGGCTCTACAGTACTGCAGTGGAGATGCAGTGAGAGATTCAGGATCACAGCTTCATGTCTGGTATTTCTTAGCTACCATTTAAAAAAAGCAGAGCTGAATATATGCGTGGAGGAGGTGGAGGTATGTTGTCCCATTGGGAATAGCAGCCACTTGTGTATAAAAAGCTAACAAATTATAAGAATAACTTAGAAAAGGCATAACTTCAAGTTGTTGTATTGAAACTACCTATCACTGTCAAATACATCAAGCAAAATTACTTAGCATTTGCATGTAGTGAAAAATATCACTGTAGAAGTCTGACATGTTGCTATAGATTATCAGTTCTGTCTAGCTTGCTAAATGAAAAAGTTAGCTGGAGACTATGACGGACAGGAATAAGACCAGAAAGGAAATAAAAAGTCAAATATAATGAGTTAGAGATGCCATCAAACCAGAGGGTTCTCAGTTTGGTGCCATGCTTTTCTTCAACAGTCACCCCTTCCAGTATCGATTCTGTCCATTCCCAGCAGCTCCCTGGAATAACCTCACCCTCTTCCTGGACTCTGACAGTGCTTTATGTAGCATTGAACAGGGCAGATGCACTCCTTTAGCCAAGAACTTCACCATTAGGGTGTCCTGTGCCTTGGGAAGAAAAAGGCCTCGGCCTGTATGTCACGCCTTGGTTTCTAGTTGCACTGTATTTTGCCAGAGTTTGTAAGTGAATAAGGACACAGCAAATTGAAGTTTCTACACAGCCCACAACAGACTTCTTAAACAGAGCTGGGATGCATATGTTTCACTTTGGCTTCCTCCGATCTGTGGTCCATGAGAAATATGTGGTCCATATATTATGCATTATGTATCAGGTGATGCAGAAACTACTGACAAGTATCAGGGTTTAGGAATGACCAAAGAAAATGTCTGTGTTGCTGAGGACCTAAAGTTTGCATTGAACTGAAGGAGATTATTCAAGGACCACCTCCTCCAAGCTCAGAAGCGATGCATACCGACAACGAGGAAGTCAGGCAAAAATGCCAGGAGGCCTGCGTGGATGAACAAGGGGTTCCTGGACAATCTCAAACAGAAGAACAAAACCTACAGAGGGTGGAAACAAAGACAGGTAGCATGGGAGGTACAGAGACAAATTGTCTGAGCAGCCATGGATCAGGTTAGGAAAACTAAAGCTCAGAAAGAGGTAAATCTGGCCAGGGCTGTCAGGGGCAACAAGAAAGCCTTCTATAGGTATATCAGTGGCAAAAGGAAGACTAGGGAAAATGTGGGCCCACTCAGGAAGGAAATGGGAGACCTGGTCCCCCAGGACATGGAGAAAGCTGAGATACTAAATGACAACTTTGCCTCAGTCTTCACTGGGAAGGGCTCTAAGCACATCCCTCAAGTTGCAGAAAGCAAAGGCAGGGACTGGGAGAATGAAGTACAGCCCACTGTAGGAGAAGACCAGGTTCAAGACCAGCTGAGGAACCTGAAGGTGCACAAATCCATGGGACCAGATGAGATTCATCCATGTGTCCTGAGGGAACTGGCAGATGAAGTTGCCAATCCGCTATCCATCATATTTGAGAAGTCACAGCAGTCTGGTGAAGTTCCTGCTAACTGGAAAAGGGGAAACATAACCCCCATTTTTAAAAGGGGTAACAAAGAAGACCCGGGGAACTACAGCCCAGTCAGTCTCAACTCTGTGCCCAGCAAGATCATGGAACAGATCCTCCTGGAAACTCTGCTAAGGCACATGGAAAATAAGGAGGGGATTGGTGACAGCCAACATGGCTTCATGAAGGGCAAATCATGCCTGACAAATTTGGTGGCCTTCTGTGATGGCGTTATAGTGTTAGTGGATATGGGAAGAGCAACAGATGTCATCTACCCGGACTTGTGCAAAGCCTTTGACACCGTTCTACATGATATCCTGGTCTCTAAATTGGAGAGACGTGGATTTGACCAATGGACCACTGGGTGAATAAAGAACTGGCTGGATGGTCACACTCAAAGGGTTGCAGTCAATGGCTCCGTGTCCAAGTGGCAAGCAGTGACAAGTGATGTTCCTCAGCAGTTGGTACTGAGACCAGTGCTGTTTAACATCTTTGTCAGGGACATGGATGTTGGGATGGAGCGCACCCTCAGCAAGTTTGCCAACAACACCAAGCTGTGTGGAGGGGTCGACATGCTGGAGGGAAGGAATGCCATCCAGAGGGACCTGGACAGGCTGGAGAGGTGGGCCCATGCCAGCCTCATAAAGTTCAACAAAGCCTAGTGCAGGGTCCTGCACCTGGGTCGGGGCAAGCTCCAGTATCAGTACAGGCTGGGGGATGAAGAGATTGAAAGCAGCCCTCAGGAGAAGGACTTGGGGATACTGGTGGATGAAAAGCTCAACATGAGCCAGCAGCAGCCCAGATTGCAACCCAGAAGGCCAACTGTATCTGGGGTGCGGGCTGGAGCACCTCACCTATGAAGACAGGCTGAGAGAGTTGGGGTTGTTCAGCCTGGAGAACAGAAGACTCTGGGGAGACCTTATAGCAGCTTTGCAGTATCTGAAGGGGGCCTACAAGAAGGATGGAGAGGGACTTTTTACAAGGGCATGTAGTGATAGGATGAGGCCAAATGGCTTCAAACTGAAAGAGGGTAGATTTTGATTAGATATTAGGAAAAAAAAAAATTACAACAAGGATGGTGAAGCACTGGGACAGGTTGCCCAAGGAAGTTGTGGATGCCCCATCCCTGGAGGTGTTCAAGGCCAGGCTGGATGGGGCTTTGAGCAATCTGGTCTAGTGGAAGGTGTCTCTGCCAACAGCAGGGGGTTGGAATTGGATGATCTTTAGGGTCCCTTCCAACCTAAACCATTCTATGATTCTGTGATTCTATGATTATCATGAAAGCTACTGAAAAGTTCAAATTATAATCTTTCTGATAATTTTAATTGTATTTCTTTCAAGATTTGTATGGATCTCTTTATATTCTTTGGGTGTTTCAGCAAGCACGATTATCTCAAATATCTCAGTCACAATTTAATTCAAAATGCAAATAAATTATCCTACAAGCTCAGAGAAGAGATCTCATTATTCAAATAAAATCATTACTATATAATCAACGTAATTTTGTAGAGACGATGTGCAAAATCAAAGTGCGCATTTTAAAATCTGTGAGTGAAGCCCTAGCCCTAATAAATCAGTAGGAATTTGGCAGCTGATTTAAAGGGAAACAGGACTCCACTAAGCATCGTTATTTCAATAAAACATATGAGTTCAAGTAATGATGACAAACATGAAATAATTTTAAATCTATCCAATATCTGTTAATTCTCATTGCAGCAATACAGAAAATCAAGTTGCTAAATGCTCACATTTGAATGAACAATAATTCTTTTATTTTAATAATATGAAAAAAAAATAAAGATCTAGAGCACTCTTCTTCCTGTAACTCATTAGAATACAGGTGCTCTCTACCTTAAGATATAGATGTAGAAACTCACAATGCACTCTCTGCTCACAGAAAAAAGCCATCTGGTGCACAAATTTTCTCTTCATTTTCTCAGTTTGAGATGGTACCTTGGTTTTGGTTGTGTTATATCAGCTCCCCTGAAAGTAAATATTGAAAGAGAATAGACGAATTTTGCAAGATGTCCGGATCATGTGTATTCTTCTTTTCCTAGAGAATAGTAATCTCTTCATTCTCTGCAACATTTGTCACAGTAACTTGGCACACGCTAGTACTCAGACAGCAGTAGGGTGAAGATGGTGTGTTTGCTGATAAATGCTCCCACCCAGATCTGGACACTCATCTGCTTTTCCACAAGCATAGGATTGAAGATAAATATGTTAATACATCTTCAAGAAGAGATATATTTTCATATCCAGCAGCTGTTACAACTTTTTTAATCTCCCCCAATGATTTATGCCATCACACAAAAACATCATTCTAACTTGCAAATGCTCTTCCAGAATTTGCAATGTTGCTGAATGCAGTAGTACCAGTAAGTCAAGTGGATCAGTCTGGATGGCTCCATGATGCTAATTTTCTCACTTTATTGCTTCTGGGTAGATCAGTTATGGGACTGTGCATTGGTTACTATGTTAGCTATTTCTAAATTTGTCTTCTCACCTTACTGACTCTATCAGACCTTCCTTAATGGGAGAATGTGCTCTTAAGAGGTGTAGGACACTTTTGGTTTGCCAATACAGTAAGTTTGATCATAGCCTGAAAAAGGACCCTATATTCCTTTCTCTTGAGTTTCTAAGTCACTTATGTATTAATTGTATATAGGATTATGTTACTATATATTATAAAGTAAAAATATGTAGTCTCATTTTAATCTAAAGTACAGTGACTCAGAAGTTCTCCTTAATGACCACTAAGAAGCACTGTAGCTGGCACACAATGTCCACATTCTTTCACAAATGCCAGCAGGATTGATGATATGAATGTCTCTTTGTATTCTGTCTCCCACTAAACGGCAGTCTGCACAGAGGGTTCATTCAAAGAATAGTAGTATAAGCAGAGTGGCTGATGTAAAAGGGAGGATGCACCCCCACCTTTCCCCCAAAGGCTCCAGGTGGTACAGAGCCAAAAGGGAAGCATTGATCTGTTGGCTTCTCATGGAGAGAAAGAAAAAGAAAATGAGTCAATGGACAGGCCTGAGACATGTTCAGTTTATATATGTTCTTATACGATAAGTGGGTTGTCTCTGTTAAGAAAAAGAAATCTTAACATGTTGAGGAAGATCTAATAATTTTATGAAGGTGTAGAAATGTGGGGCAGCTAACTATGTCTGACTGCACATCAACTCTTTGTCCTCCATTAAATCAATCACTTGCCACATCGGGCTGCAAATGCCACAGGTTTAGAAAAACAACTAGGTGAGAGAGTCTGCATAGGGGGTTTCTTATCGGTGAAAAACCCTGTGTACTCATTGCATTCCTGTTCACAGTGCAGAAATCACTATGGAGCCAAACTTGTTAGCAAAGGTGTAGTGGGCATTGGGAGGTCCTGTGAGCACCAAACGGGACAGGCTGGCAAGGCAGGTGATGCTGCAGAGGTGCTCTGCTGGGGTGAAACCTCTCTGCCCCACAGGGTAAAAACAAAACGCATGGGACTTCGCAGTCTCAAATTAGAAAGAAGGTATGACTGCAGAAGCTGGGAAACAGTCAGGTGCCCTAACAGTTGTCTTACCAAGGAGCTAGAGAGAACTGTGAATAGTTATGTAAACTATGGAGAAGTGGCAGTCATGTAGTTAATCATTCTCTTTTCTCCTTTCAGTAAAGGAATGTTGTTCAAGCCAATGATACCTTTGTGACTAAGGGAAGAAAATTAACTCGTTAGGCATCAGGCGGCTCAGGTTTATCCTTGCAGACTAGTTGATGAAGGATTGAGCGGGTCCTTCTTAATGATCTCAAACATTTAAATCAAGACTTACATAATGACCGTGCAGCACAGGGGTTTCGCTAGAACAACTAAGCAAAACCTTAGGGATGAGGGTCAAGGTTTGCATTTTGCTTGTTCAACTCAACTAAGTTAACCAGTCAACTGAGAAAATAAACTCTCTAATCAGATCTTTTTTCTCTCAAGTCCAGGCACATTCAGTGTGGATCTGTAAGAAATTTGCCTAAACTTGCCATCATGTCTGTTTAACACAGGAGGCTTCCAGAGAAATAAATACATCCATTTTCCATCTGTTTTATGGTCCCTTAACAGCAAGGCTTAGAAGGTGGCTGGTCATTTTCAGGCAAATGTAACCTGAAAAAATAACACAATTAAAAGAGTTTTTTACCACTCCCTATTGTAAGGCTGAATACGTACTGCAGAGGCATACCACAATTCAAAGTGTAATTCTACTTTCAGGTGTTGTATTCTTTCACGAAGGCTCACAGACTTTATAAAGTAATCTCTCAAGAGACGAGGGCTCACGGTACAGAGCTGTGCTCAGGTTCTTCCAAAAATAAATAATCAATAGAGAGCTACCCTACTGAGTGAGAATATTGCAAGGAAACAGCGCGTTATGGAAAACTACATCATCATTTTATACCTAAGCAACAACAAAAAGAGGAAAGATTGTTAAAACTGCAAGACGTGCAGCCAGACTGTCATCAGAGCGGGAACTGGTAAGTGAAACTGAAAAATATTAAATTGCCTTTCTTCAGATACAGAGTTATGGGGTCTGAATCCCTTCCTTTGCACACACTCTGAAGGCATTAGGAGTGACACAAAGAATGCAAGATCAGGAGCCTGCAGCAAAACCAGGGCTTAGCTCAGCTGCCGAGGGAATTTATGTTCTCTCTGCTAAGATAAATTAGAATAACAAATATTGGGAGAGACTAGACAGGGAGTTCACCTTGTTAAGTGGTTACCATTTGTGCCCCAAGTAGAAACATAAAGTAACACGATTATGTCTGATTTACAAACAGGCAATTCTTTACTCTAGTTGGAAGAAATAATGATGCATTCCTGTCTTCATGTGCACCTTTAAGTCTATACTCGTGTAAGAGTTAGACTTTTTAAGCTGAAGCTTTCATTGTTTAATTCATTATTTATATTACTGTTAGCATTAATATTTCATAGCCATTGGCCATCTGTGAGATAAAAGAGAAACCCAAGTTTTAAAGTCAGAGAAGCAAATATATAAAACTGCATTTTCAAATATAAAATTGCTACATAAAAAAAAAAATGCAGGAGAAGTTCATGTTCTCTGCATATATACTTCATCAGTAATTCGAAAGCTAAGATAGCAAATCCCAAAGGTCAAGTCTTCCAAGTGATCTGGCTGACCCTGGAATCATTCTGCGGGCCTCTCTCAGTGCTCTTAAGTCGAGTCTCCTGGGCCTTAGTGATACTAGATCTTTTAAGCCTGGCAGCTCTCATCCTTCTCATTTCTCTCATGAATCATAGAGGAACTCTGCCAAGATACACTGGATATATCCACAGCTTCCTTCGCCCATTATGTAAAACTGTAAAACATCTCACTCGACTGCCATTGTGTGGCAGGTACAAATTAATAATCTTTAATTTTTTTCAGTCAGAACAAGAAGTAGACCACGGCAAATAGAACTGCTGTAAAGCAACATTCTTATCTTAGCATCAAGACATTTTCACAATAAACAACATAGCCACAGAGCCACAACAAAGAGCACACCAAAGCAGCAAATGTCGAAGACACTTTGGTCACTGCTGCTGATGCAGCTCCTCAGTCTAGAGTGAACAGGTCCAGAGGACATAGCTGCCACAGCTGGCAGAGACAGAGGCCCAGCTGAGGCAGCATCCAGAAGCCAAAATAACTCATTATGGTTCTGTACAGACATGCTTAGTTTAGCCTCTATTCAGTATCACAACAGGTAATTTTCTGTTAAATTTTAATATTGATATAAGACCACAGATTCCCCCTTACTGCTTTATTGAGATAATCTTTCAACTTTGCAGCTTCTGAATCTAAATTGAGTGAGATTATACAGCATAATTTTCAGTTTTAAACAGTAGAACAGTAGATTTATATTTATTGCACACAATCTCAAAAATGAATCCTGGCTTTCAATTAAGTCACTACTAATTTTTTCTTAGAACACTATGTAACACCAGCTAATGAGAAAACTACTGTTATCTGTAAATATGCATGTAATAGACCACTAACTATGATGTAACATTGATGAGTTTAGGCATTGTCTTTAAATGTGAAAATCAAAAGAAAAACCTTTCAAAAACATGAGTACATGGATGGATTTTTTTTTCTCCTAACACACAAACTCTTGATATATGAGAAGATTTGCCATGAATGTTGTGCATTGTGTTTTGAAGATTTGACTCCAACTTCTCAGAGCAATGTCTCTTATGTTTCATCTTATTATTACTTGTAAAAGCTTCTATATTCATTGGGCTTCCATTGGGCTCTGCTTTTACTGTAGAGGTTTTCCTGAAAGAAACTTGCTTTGAAGTAGGACTAACAACTCCGCATTTGCTTCACTGACCTAATTTATTTCCTAGGACATTCCTAATTTTACCTGCCACTCCCAACTAACCTCTTTTTCCTTTGAGTTATTTAACTCTAACTCAAGCTTTTCTACCAAAACGTGTAGGATTAACCTGACCAGGTATAGACATCTACCTCTTACTTAACCATTCTCTAATTGCTCAGAAAAAAATGGCAATGCTAGGACATAATTCAGCTCATTCTAATGTAGATGCCCAAAACAATGGAGTAAATAGCATTCCCCAAAGTTTCTTTTTCATTCACAACTGACAATAAGGGAAGTGGAAGATGGCTGGTTCAGAGGAGATATCTACAATCTAGACCACTAGCCCCGCTGTGTAGATTTCTTTCAAAACCAAGCTCTTTACAGTGAAGTATTTTCGATTGCCGTCTGAGGCTGGCTTTTGTTAATTGCCTGTGTATGGTCTCTTTTTCATGATGAACCAGCAGCGATTTAGGTATGATCATTGATTAGGTGTTTGACCAGCTTTGCAGCATCAATAGTTCCCTATGTGTTGGAAAGTTCCCAATGGAAGCTGTGTACCATTAACCTGACTTTCCAAACTCATCAGCTTACTCAGGTACAGACCTATGGTTGCTAAGCAGAAGTGTACGTCGGAAAAGATGCCTTTTAAGTTATGTAACCCAGTATGCCGGAAGCTTAACATTTTATCCATCCCAGAAGATAAATCGTGAAATATATAACTGTATTAAACTAGAAAATATAAGTAGAATTTTAAAGCTGAAGGACTCAGATGATCAATACAGTCTAAAGGCTCAAGGACAGGAATTAATATGTACTAAATTTCTCAGCAATAATGATTCAAAATTAGAATATACAATAATGCAATGATACCGCAACAATGAGTTTATTATTTCACCTTCAAAAAAATGCTATTATTTATTTTATTTTTCATCTTTCATTTTTTTAAGCAATTCTGAAGTAAAAAGTCACCTGAAAAAAATGATAAAATAAGATGAAAACAGGAGATGATAAAAACTGCCTCTGCAAAGAAATAGCTGTTAGAGCACCCTGTGTAAATACACATAGGTAGATCTTGATGCAAAAATCTTTACTAAGAGCATGACAAATAAATCTTGCTCTGAATCTTTTAATTCCTCTTGGATTATTGTTTAAAGGCTTCTCTATTTAGGAGATATTTATATTTATTTCAGACACCTTAACTATAAATCAGTATTTTTCTCCCTTCTTAATCCTAAATCATAAAAACATGATTTTCACCTATTTTTAAAGTTAACAAATTAATTAGTTGATCTTTTAACAAAATCATTGACAGGCTAGAAACTATTCTGCGTTTGTTGTTTTTTTGTTTGTTTGTTTCTAAATCATTCAACATCTTTAGATGTGTTTATTTAATACATTGCTGTAACAGAAATAAATGACATCAGCATTATTTGTCTGATGCTCTGATGGAAGCTGTCTCTTCCACCGACCTGGTGAGAGAAGACCTTATTTCTTTATAACGCCTGATAATGCTTGGAAAAGGAGTCATTCCCATGCTTTAGGTAAGAATATACTTCAGAAGCCAGTGAGGTACCAATTTACCTTGACGGTTAATTGACTAGCAGCAAAGCTAAATGAATGACTTTATAGGATGAAATACACCCCTAAGCAGTAGGCTTGCCTAAGACCAACATTCTCTTTAGATCCTAGGTAAGCTTTACTTTGCAAGCTTATGTGAGATTTACTTATGTATGGCAAAACTCTCAGATATGAAAAAGTCACCAGACACTTCAAAAGTGAAATCTGCAAAGTTTAAACTGAAAATATGACTCTTGGAAATGAGAGTCATAAACCACTCGGATAGCTTATCAGTGAAGGTGATAAATTTTCCATTACCTGGAACCCTTATGGTCTTGTTTTAGCAAAGCACTTAAACTTCCATATCCATAAATTCCACTGTATGTGTATAGTCACAAACATTTGTGTCCAGGAAGATGGATTTTGTGGACTATCCAGACAAGAATGTAAAACTGTCTTTGTAACATGCTCGAGGGAGAACTGCAGAATGCATGTGTGACGTTAACCAAAGAGCTTAATGGAGCTGAAGCCCTACTCCTTTGAGCAGTGTCTGGTATAGAAAAAGTGCCCGTGTGTCTCCTGAAATGGAGATGACAGTGCCTGGGCATCCCATATATTCAAATTGGACTATGCACACAGCAGGTGCAGGTAAGCACCAGGGTTACAAGGTGCAAGTAGACATAGAATCAGGGAAGAGTGGTGTGGAGCTGAATCTCTTTGATTACTTAATTGGATGGATAGAAAGCAAAGCAGATTTATGCATGACTGCATGCTAGTCCACTTCTCCCTGTACCTCAGCATAACCTTTTGTAAAGCAGAAGCCAGAAACATTTTGGTTTGGTTTGGTTTTTTTTTTTTTATTATTACAAACCACTACAGAAGCACGGATCTCTAATATGTTTTCCCAGACTTTATGAGCATGACCATACTTTGTGGTGCAAGTTTTAACATTCTCCAGATAACTCCACCAGCAAGCAATTATGGGGGACACAAATGCTCTAGCTTTTGATTTAATAATTAATTGTTGAAAGTAAAAATCCTCTGTCCAAAATGATAGAGACTCGAGGATCTACATATAACACAGTTCTTTCCTGGATCTCTGTGGAGATCTAATCCTGTAGGTTCCAGTTAAATCAGTAAAGAAAATCTCAATCAACATGCAACCCCTGTTCTCCTTTTAGAAAGGGCAGAATTGCAATTTAAAGCAGGTAGCTATGCTATCTGCGAGTTCTACTGGTAGGTTGCTTCTGGAGATGACAACCGCTCCTTTCTTATTTATACTGCTGAATTCTGAATGCCTGTCTAAATCCTTCCCTGTGGGTCTTTCAAAAGAGTCATATCATAATAAGCTGCTCTTTTGGATAAATAAGCATTGACAGCACAAAGGCTGATAGAGAGATTCATTTGCCTTTACCACCAGGAAGTCTGTGTGTAAAATTTTCCATTACTTACATGTTTTGCAGTCCCCCAAAGCAGAAGACTTGCGTTCATCTAACAATTGTGTATCTGGAGTCATTATTCCCAAACTGTTAATTTCCCATAAACAGAAATGCCATGCAATTGAGTATAGGACCTTAGTTGTCACTGACAGTAGCAAAGGTCCATGAGCAAAGCATCTTCAGGTTTGTCATTCTACAGCCACTCCAGTGACATGAAGAAAAGCCATCAGTATATTTGCATTCATAAATAGGTACAACTGCCAGAAATCTACACCATAATGTTTAATCTGAGTAAAGAGGAAATTTCGTCACTGCTTAGGGAGCCCACTAGAGTTTGAAATACAGAGTTGGTTTGCTGATGCAACACAGATCTTCTGCTTGGCTTTAGATGAAAGTCCCAAGCTGTCATATCATATTACTAGTTCTGTCAGTAGCAGACCTAGTTTAAGCTCCTCTGTCCAGACCCTCTTCTCTTCCATCTCTTCTCTATCAGACCTTACTTCTCTCTCAGTCCTGCTAATTCAGCTGTTTATATAGCTGTGCTTTGCAAATGTTTTGTAAAAATATGTTTTGCTTTTCCCATGCTGGAGTTTTCAGTTTCAAAATTTGGACAGTTGCATAAATCTGGTTTAGAGACTGGTCACCTGAACCGTTACAACTGACGGATGCCAATTTCTGGTGGGAGAATGCAACAGCGTGCAACATAAGGAGGAAGGAGGAGCTGATGACCTGCCTACAAAATATTAGAGAGGAACTGCAGTCCTAGTCTTTTCTCTGGCTCCAAATCCACATCTGTAAAAGAGAGGTAGCTAAGGAACCTAATATATTAAGCATTGGATAAGGTTAACATACTAGAGTAATTATTCACCCAGATTGCATTCATGAACATACTGACTCTTAGGATCCACTTACAACTTGCCTTTGCACTGGTACTTGTTCAGGAGCTAAATTTTGGAAAAAAAAAGACAGTTCTAGAGTTACAGTATGATGTAGCTTTGCATGTGCCAGGTATATCTTATGGGATTTCTAATGTGTTCCTGAGGTCCTTTTTAGACAATGGAGAGAGAAAGGTGCTTCTGGAAGCTTTCAGTGGGAAAACCTACCTGTGTCAGTTCTGGCACCTAAGGTAGACAGACATGATCTGCCTACTTGATGCCTTTAGAGGCACATATGTGAAAGCTGGGTACTTAAAGTAGACAGATTAGATCCCACTTCAGGATATTTACATCAACTCAGACTATGTGGCGCTCTTTTTGTAGTGAGAAGATGAAGTATTTTACTATTTTTTTTGTGTTGTTATTATTATGCACTTCACGTTCTTGACATTTGTCACCATTTTCAACATACCCTCAGAAGCACAGCAATGCCTATTAGCCTGTAAACCTTCTTAGCAGGAATATTTTTCAGTATTAATGGCTTCTTTTATACCATATTTAAATAGATTGATGTGCCTGTACATCAGCAAGGTTAGGTTTTTTTTTTTCCCTAATATTTGGATTAATATATATTACTTAACCTTAACAGATATTAAGAATCATATGTGAAAGCCACAAGCTCAGAGCCTAATTCACCAAGGAGTTCAAAGACTGCAGAGAGTGCTTACCAAAAGCTAGATCTAGTGAGGGTATAAGTACCTTCTCTGTTTTGATAAAAATCCATCCTAATGAATATACTAAGTGGTAGCAACAGGACTCAGCACCATATGAGTTAGATCCCAGCCTTATTGGCCCACAATATTAAATACTGGAATGGATGTTAAGCATCTGCTTTCTTACTGAAACCTTACGATAGTATTCTCAGTAAACAAGTTATTTTAATCTCAAGACTTCCAGACTTTTTTGGATACACAGATCAATGTTCCATTTTTCTTCAGAACTACCGTGTACATTTATCATCAACTTTTAAATAAAAAAATAAGGTTCTGTGGACTAGATACTGCTTACTTTAGATTAGTCTCATGAAGCACAATTTGGGAACATACGTTGTAAGACATTTGCTTGCTTCCCCTGTCCTACAGATCACTGTTAACGCAGAAGATTGTCTGGGCAGGGGGTGTCAAGAAATTATCCCATGTACAAGAGTCATTACAAATTGTTTTAATACATTTCTTTTTATGAAATTGTAGTGTTGGTTAAAGGGCCCCACAAATGGAAGGCTCTACGGAGTATATTTAGCATAACTGCTATTACTAAGTTCACCATTAAATTATTCGTGATATTTTTTTCTGAATTAGAGTAATGAGTCCATCAGAACTGGCTTCAAATCAGAGTTCTGTGAAATTCAGATTTAATGCCTCATGGAATTCCATGCATTTGCAGTATGATCTTACCTACTTTCACATATTCGAAATGTTGCTTTGAGGAATACCTTCACAAAATGGCTAATTTTCCATTGAAAGCAAATCAAAAACCACATACACCCAGCAAAGATGGTTCCCGCAAACCACCTCTGCTGAAAAACACACTTATTTGAACTCAGCTGTCCTTCTATCTGATGTTATGCTGTAGATGCCACCTCGGCGACAAAGGTCTCAGTTAGGTAGCCACTTTGTCTTCAGTCAGCTTTATGTAAACCAGGAGACTGAATACCGAGTCTCAGTGAGAGGATTCTCTTTCATGTTGGTTTCTTTCTGAAGGTCTGCAAGGACAACAGTTTTTGGGTGGGGATTTTCGTTCCAGTCCCAGCCCTACAGTCGAATACAGTTTGTCAGCTCTGCCACAAGGATCTGCAAGACTAATGCTGGCGTTAATTTGGCCACAACCTTATCAACTGTTCTAGAAAAAAACACTTTGAGAGAAATTGTCTTGGGTGGTTTATCATTCTTTCCATGATCATTCCCACATACTCTGACACTGTCTAAAAGGTGGTGGCCACTGGTTTGAGAATGAGTTTTCTGTTTGGAAGGGACTTGCCTCTTCTGGCCAGCTGATGTCTAAAGAGCTTCCTGGTCTTTCTCTTATCATCCCAAGAACAGGGGTTTTGGGACCCACCATACCAACCAACAAGAAAACAGTCCATAACTCCCAGTCCAAGATTGCTGGCAGTGCCTCTCACAGCGTGTGCTTTGCACTGCCAGTCTGATCTGATCTAATACCCTAGATTCATGAAAAACTAAGTCTCCTAGCTGAAATATCCCAGCAGTGTTGAGCAACAGCTTAGCAGCCAGGCGTCTATCACACCAGGAATCCTTCTGCTGCTCTCAGTGCAAGTGCATACCTCTTTCCTCTGCTCAGCTTCCCCACGGAGGATTCTTCATGCATATGGAAGAGTTATAACACATCGCACACGTCGCACTCGAAAACCCAAGGGGCACCCCTGCAGCTGCAGGTTTCACTGCCTGTCTCAACCAGCCTGCTGGATTGACACTCCTGGAGGCTGAAGACCTCTTTGCAGGCAGAACAGGTACACCGCTGGCAGCAGCCATGCAAGTCTCTCAATTAGTGGTTCAGATCTGAGCTGGATTTGAACCAATGATCTAAGCCACTGAACCTCTGCAAGGAAGTGCTTTGTATTTACTGTTCCTGACAATAGATCACATATAAGTCATGGTGTTAGTCCCTTCCTTCCCGCTGCTGAACTTTACACTTTGGTGCTCAGTGTCTGTCTGTGAAAAAGAGATCTAGTATTTGTTGTCAAAAGCTCCATTATAACCAAAAGGACAAAGAGGATCATTGTGGAAGACATGCTACCCATTTTGAGAAGAATCTGTCATGGGTACGGTGTCCCCACAAGCAATCTACTTAACTCTTCCAGTCCAGCTGAAGTAATCCACCACTTCAAGCAGCAGCAGTGAAAGGAGAGGAATCTGCCCCTCTGCTTCACAGTCAAGCACAGAGAGGCACACAGTCAAGTGTTACATGACATAAGTTTCCTGTGGTCTGAATGAAATCCATATATCTGTTACCAGTATACCGGCCCTTCCCTCCAAGGAGCAGCTGGGAAAGCACTAATGGCTACATTCTCATTTGCCAAAGGGAAAATGAACATTGTATTTCTGCCTTGGGAAACATTATGTTTTTCATTATTTTACCATTAGAGACAAAGTACAAAAAAAGTTGATTTGCAGCACAACGATGGAGTACCAGGAAAAAATGCCAATCAGCTCAAAAAGTGAGATATCACATTAAATGAGTTGACCAACGCATACAAATTTTTATGAAATTTTCCACAAGCTACCAGGCAAAATCTTCTCAATTACATAAAAATGCACAATTTTACAATGTCTGGCTCACTGAACAAAATGATACCACTGCAAGGGCTGTTCAAATTATCAAACCTCATAAGCATAAAGAAATAAAATACCAATTAAATGCAAAGCTATTATAAACTGTAGCTACAAGAAGAAAAGGGAGGGGGATAAAACAGTGATTCTCCCTCCTTTTTATTTTTGCAAACCACTGGAATATATTATCATCTGATCAGCCCAGTTTTTCGTAAGCCTTAGATAAATGGCTGGGTTAAGTGCTGTTCCTTGTAGCAGCAAGAATATTTTTTCCCCTATAAACTTTATTGCTATTATTTATCATATTTTGAAATACACAGTTACTTATACTGGGAAGGGACTAACCAGGCAATCACCTGACAGGCAAATTCAGATAATACCCTCTAGCAAATAAAAATGGTGACCACCTGCCAACCTCCAATATAATTTTCTCAGCAGAGCAGCAATTCACAAGTAATTCAATCAGGTATTCAATGGAAAATTATTCCTGTTTTACAGACTGCCGTCACTAACAGTGGGGCCTGATTTTGCTGCTTTACCACTTTGGCACGTAACCAAGGAGTGTGCAGTATTGGATTTTCTCCCACACTGTTGCAGTAACAGTGATGTGAAAAGAATAAGACAGTATCTGGAAATGTGGATAGAGGCCTTTGCATCTTACCATAATATAATCTTCACTTCCATAACAATTTTCAAAAGATTCTTAAGTGGGAAAACATTCACAAAAATTAATAGCAGGTCCATAGTATATGAGGAGCATGGTGGTAATGCAGTTTGATCCTTATTGGGACCAGTACTGTTCAATGTCCTCATCGGTGACATAGACAGTGGGACTGAGTGCATCCTCAGCAAGTCTGCAGACCGACTAGTACAGTTGACACCCCTGAGGGACTGTACGCCATCCAGAGGGACCTGGACAGGCTGGAGAGGTGGGCCCATGTGAACCTCATGAAGTTCAACAAGGCCAAGTGCAGGGTCCTGCACCTGGGTCAGGGCAAGCCCCAGTATCAGTTCATGCTGGGGGATGAAGGGATTGAGAGCACCCTCAGGAGAAGGACTTGGGGATACTGGTGGGTGAAAAGCTCAACATGAGCCAGCAATGTGCACTCACAGCCCAGAAAGCCAACCACATCCTGGGCTGCATCAAAAGAAGCATAGCCAGCAGGTTGAGGGAGGTGATTCTGCCCCTCTCCTCCGCTGTGGTCAGATCCCACCTGAAGTACTGCATCCAGTTCTCCAGTTCTGGAGCCCTCAGCACAGGAAAGACATGGACCTGTTGGAGTGGGTCCAGAGAAGACCCATGAAGATCAGAGGGCTGGAGCACCTCTCCTGTGAGGACAGGCTGAGAGAATTCAGGTTATTCAGCCTGGAGAAGAGAAGGTTCCAGGTAGACATTATTGTGGCCTTTCAATACATAAAGGGGGCTTACAAGAAAGATGGGAACAAACTTTTTAGTATGGCCTGTTGCAATAGGAAAAGGGGTAATGGTTTTAAACTAAAAGAAGCTAGATTTAGACTAGATATAAGCAAGAAAATTTTTACAAAGAGGGTGGTGAAAGACCAGCACAGGTTGCCCGGAGAGGTGGTAGATGCTCCATCCCTGGCAACTTTCAAGGTCAGGTTGAACCTGATCCAGTTGAAGATGCCCCTAATTACTACAAGGGGGTTGGACTAGATGACCATTAAAGGTCCCTTCCAACCCAAACTTCTCCAAACTTCTCTATGATTCTATGATTCCATGATTTTAGCTGTGACAAGCTAACAGGTGCAGTTATTCTGTGCTTCACAGAGATGTCCAAGAATAGACCTTAGACCGTGGCAGACGTATTGCCTTTTATAGGAGCACAGACTGACTAAGTCCTTCCAGGAGTGATCCTGATAGAAAATACACCTCAGGTCCCACTGAAATGTAAGGAACAGCAGCAGATGCCTTCAAGCCTCCCCCAATTCCTCTCATCGTCCCTTCTTCTCCAATATGTGGCTAACAGAAGGCTCTGTTGGTTCCTCTGCCTAATGAAACTCTCTGACTTACACATCAGTAGAAGAGCAATGTCTCAGTGTATACCCTCTGTAATATATGGTGTATCACAGAGACTGAATGAGACTTGCTCCTTCAGTCTCACAGAAACAGAAGACTGCAAAGTGGGCCATTCAGTTACAACTGAAAGCCCCATAAGGTCCTCTGAACATCTGCTCTGTTTAGCACAGGCTATAAAGCAACTCCATCTCCTTAGGGTAAAAAAATGGGAACTCAGGTTTCACCAATTTAAATTGTACAGGACACACTCACTGATGTATCTTTTGAAATATACAAGAACTTTCAAGCCCTGTCCCAGGTCAAAGTACAGTCCATCTAATAGACTTACCCCATCTTTGGAAAGGATCTGGGATATTTAAACTATTTATACACAGGACCCAAACTCTTTCCTGATTATTGCACAAAGAATTATAGCAAGAAGCACAAAACTTGATTCTCTTTCATATGTCTGCTTTAGCTTATTTGAATTCCAGCTAAACTACCTCATGAAGGGCTAGTATCTTATTCTCAGCAGTATCATACTGTAGTATCAACATTTTTGTCCTCTAAGGTACTCTTCATTATGACAAACAACAACAGAATCTCATTCCAAATGAACATACCTGGTTTTAAGTTCTAGAAAATTTTAAGATATTAGAAGTCATTTTGATCTGAAATGTTCTAGCAGGATTTTACTGTCAGGGGAACGCACTGTCAGAAAGAATCACCCACTGGAAACAGTCAGAGAGCAGCCCTTGTCTAATCACAGTCTGTCATTTTTTCAAGTGCAAAGCCTACAGATGAATGATACTGACCTCCAGACATTAGCTGGGAAAGCAGGAGTTCAAGAAAGCCACCCCAAAGAGATTAGGCTTTCACGGTAACAGACAACAGGAATTTTACTTAAGAACTTGTCGTGCAGTGTAGATATGACATGGCAAATTCATGTGCTACGATAGTATATAGGAGACATGTAAATGTTGAATAAAAATAATAAAAGGAGCAAAAAAATTAGGTTTGGAAAATCAGGAGTAAAAAATTCGAAGAAATGCTAGTAGTAAAGTTACCTCCCAGGACAGGTACCTCATCTAAATTTGTTAAGTTTCAGGAAAGGTTTTGACTTCTGCAGACTGAAATACATGCATAGGTCAGGGGCAGATAAATGTAGTTGGAGTGCCAGTAATGTAATATGAATGTCCTAAGATAATCAGAAATTATCTAGCCACTCTATCTTAATTTAATAATGATAAAATACGCTTATTAGCTGCTTATTCCTCAAATTATTTCATCTAAACTGTTTTGTATGGGAAAAAACTTACATGTCTTACATCTCTGATATTTCTGGTCATAAAACTTCTTAGCCTAAAAAAGCTAAGTTTGCATAAGCTACCCCAATAGTTTCATATATGTGCTCAATACCCAAAAGAATTAGGACTATATAATGGGTCTGAAAAGACAACTCTTGAAAGACACTCTGAGAGCCATTAAAAAAAATTTAGGACCACAGTTAATAAAGAACTATATTCTATTTTGGATTCTTTTCAGGGAGGAAGGATTTTAATTTGCAAATAGCAAATCTATGTCAAGCCACCTTAAGCCAGTTCCATGCTGATCTCTAAGGCCGACAGAGTGAGAGGCTGATATCTCACCTGCAGTTCAGGAAATGTGAGGAGAGATTTCAATTCAAACCTCTGCAGGAGCAGAGAAGCCTTGTTTGGAAGTTTCTTTCTTGGTGGTCCGTACATAAAAGAAAACTCCTTAAAAGAGAATAGATTTTCATATCTCATTGCAGAAGGAGTCCTTTTAGTCAGTTTTACATTGCAGAATGAAGGCTCCATGCATGCTAACATCTACAAATAAAAAGTAAAAAGTTTTCTTTCCGTAAAACTCCTCATTAAAATTTACAGCTTGCACATTTTTTTCCAGTGCCACTGCTATACTGATGCTGTCTGCTTTGCTCCTACAGCAAACACTCCTTTTCCCTTATATCTATGATGGAGCTTTTACATTAAAAGTCTTCATTTTATCAGGCACTGCAGAGAGGGTTGTTATGGATTCATGGGGGAGGGAGAAGAAAGTCATGGTAAATGTATAAAAGCTGATCATTATACACATATAGAGATAGCATAATTACTCAAAAAAATGATGGTTTCCTGCCAGAAACAGAAAGCTATCAGTAATAGGAGCAGAAGAAAAACGCAAAAGGCACTATAAATCCCAGAGAAGATTTACAGAAGTGGGAATCAACTCCTACAGATTTTACATTACATTGGGGCAACTTTTAAAGCTTCAACATTGTAAAGAGAGGCTTGCAGGAGAAGAAATAAAAAGCATTCAAATTGCTTTGTGCATGTAGACATCTGCTTCTGATGAAAAGCACTCTTTCTAATAGACTGTGCAAGGAGGTGTGGTAACAGGTACCCGCCTGTTTCTGGCGGAAAAGGAGCTCTCATTTTGTATTTGTAGAATGTTGCTGTGGTGATGTTCTGTCACGTGCCTGGTCCTATGTAATTCTGAGTACTTCCAAACTTTGCAATGTTTTGACATGTTAAGATGGTTGAAAAATGAAAAACTGCTTTGGAAAAAATGAAGTGGAAAAGCCATTCTCCCTTCAAGAGCTGAAATTAATCTTTTTGTGATATTTCAGATTTTTTTTGAGACCATTATCAAATATGTTTTCAAAACATATACCAAAAGGAATTTTTACAGTTAATCCAAATTCATTTGAGGAAGGGGAGATAACTGAACAGTTCTCATTTGCAATATTAATTAGTTTCTTATAAAATTTTCAGATATTCAAAATCAAGACTTCTTAAAAAAAAAAAAAAAAGTTAATTTAAAAAAGAACCATCCAGCCTTAGGTTTCAAAAGAGTAAAAAAATGCTTTTGATTGAGTCAACCTTCTAGGAAGCACTCTGCCCATAAGTGACTCCTATTAAAGAACAATTCATATACTCAAACCGCAAGTGTGCTTAACTTCTAAATGAAATCTGCAGTCAATAACCTACCATTTCTTCCATTGTTAATCATTCATCTGATCAAATCCTGCAACCCTTTCTGCAGTGGTAGGGTGTTCGGTCCTTTAGGAAAATACTCACAATCTTGAGAACATTTTTTGGCTGAGAAAATCCAGTCCATTACAGCTTCTGCACACGATTCACCCAACCTAACCTTGGGCCCGTTTATGGAAAGGGAGAAAAATGATTCTGTGTTTGTTGCAGTGACACTCTGTTAGGTGCTTGATCTCACGCAGTTCAGAGGTGCTGGTGTTCTCAGGTTTGGAACCTCATCTTCCTGGCTCTTCCTAGTCAATAGAGCCAACTCTGGCCATTTAGGATCTGGAATACTTCTAGAGGTATCACTGTCTTTGTGTTGTTGGTAAATAGAAACATGAGGAGACTGAGGTCCTAATTTATGCACCTCTGTTAAGTGCCAGAAGTTAGGAGGGATGAATCTCCACCTGAAGTCACAGAATTTCAAACAGGAGTAAAACACTTCAAAAACTGTGAGTCTATATGGCTAGACCAAAAGTGGAACCTTCAAGTCATTGAAAACTAAAGAAAACTACGTTGATTTCAGGGTTATCTGACTTTCTGCAAGTCATTCCCTCATCATTCATAGTTTTCTTTCCTATGTTTAGCAATGTTTCTTTCTTTTTTCCTGTAAAGTTTGTCAGAGCTAGATTGGTACATCACAGAGAATATTTATGACACACAGTACAGCCCCAATGCAACAAGCCTGGCTTTACACTAAGTAATACAAAGAATAAAATGGAATAAGGGGACATCTAAGTTCTTATTTTTTAAATGTACCAGCACACAATAGGAACTAGAGCAGCTAGAATTTAATTTGCTATGTGTTTTTGCTGGCTGAGAAAGCCTGGTTCCTATCAGTTCCCTGATGAGTCTGACGAATGTTATCGCGTACTGTATCTGCAATTTGCCAGAGACCTTGTTTTCCTTTAAGCTACAGGTAATCCCTGTGGTTTCTTTTTCATGCCGTTGGGTAACATCCTTTCCCTGAGCAACCAAGAACCAAACATACTGAAATGGTCCTTTCCAACCTTGTGCATCTCTCAATGGGACCTCAATAACAACCTTTTGTTCCACATTCTTCTCCAGAGGATACTTAGCTTGAGAGGAGAAACATTACAAAGGGTTCTAAAAGTAGGCCTTTTATAAATCTTAAGATTGTAAAAATCTCACAGGATTTGTATTAGAAGGTGGCCTTTACTCTTTTTTTTGCAGTAACTTTCAATTAAAGAAACATGCCAAGTAGCCCCCAAACCATTGGAATAGCCGGTGAGTCATTGTAACTGAGGGTCTATAAATAAATCATATAGTTCAGTGTTTGCATTATACTATACTACAGGGTCTATCCAGAGCAATCATTACTCAATGAGAGAATTGCTTTTTCAGTTTTTTACTATCCACTGAAGGGTACTTTTGAGAGTATTCATTGACAATACCCTGCCAAAAACACTATTTGGCAGCTAGTAAAAAAGCGATTGTGATTCTAAAAAAGTACAGTAACTTTCTGAGGGAGTTCATCATACTATATTAGTGAATTCTTCATTGCAGCAATTTTCCACCTGATAATACCACTAATTATTGTCTGTGGTACAGAACGAATAGCTATTGAATAATATACTCGACATTTTCCTCTGCATCAAATGAATATTGGCTAGCACTAGTGTATTTAAATAATGTATTTCAAAAAGATGATCATTTTACTGTAAGAAAAAGGCCTCTCATATGATGAGGCTGTATTCTTGAAGCAAAATTACATACAGGGAGTCTGTCCAACAACTAAATTTTGGATTATAGGTTAATAATACTTTGCATTTGTATAATATTATACACACCTGATCTGAAAGTTGCTTACAGATACTACAGAATGATCTTCATTCATATTAGTAGTCCTGTTCCACAGGTAGATAAAATGAGACATAATGTTAATCAGGCCAGCACTGTCAAATCACTATGCCTAATTTTGTCAAGCTAAGCACTCACATTTATCCTCCTATATCAGTGTACTTTTCCCAAAGAAGCTGAGGGAATTCACTCCTCACTGAATTCCCTGCTCAATATGTTAGTTATATTTAAACACCCAGACTCTTAAATGTTGCCCTAGTTGCCTTAAGAGACAGAAAAATTTAATGTCAGAGCTATAACTAGCCGTATTCTGGCTCCTGCGATTGTTTTCTAGACACCAAGAAAAAAGTTCTCTATTTCTCTATTGCAAAATATAGTATTACTTATATTTTTCCCAATTTCCAAAAGCCAGTGTTAAAATTCAAGTTTTCATTGGATACACATCAGTTTTCTCATCTTTTTATTAGATTTAATTGCACAGCTTTGCAAATAAATTCAAATTCATATGTGACACTAGCAATGAATAGAGGTTGTGATGCTGGTTTTGATGTAACCATGTAAACAGGTTTCTCATTCTGCTTTTGCTTGCCTACTAATGGGACAGTGATTTCAGAAAATCATTATGCTTTTAGAACTCAACATCCTAAATAGCAGTTATCCATTCAAAAGCATATTACTATACACACACACGCATCCACACCAAACACTGTCTTCTCTCATTAACAGTAATGTTTTTCCCCTCCAATTTCTGCAGGTGAACTTGACAGAAACTTTCTGAGCTCCCAGTACCTTGGTTTGTTGGTCATGCCTACACAGAGGAATGAATCCTTACGCTGAGATGATGATGGCACATAGTTTGTCCGTGTGCACTGGGGTACCATAATGCAGCTGAACATGGTGCTGTAGTCATGGCCCTGCATCGAGTTCACGTGGCAATCTTGTGATAAGGCTGGCTGGCAACCAAGCTTGGATTTCTCTGTGCCTAACTCCACAGTGCAGTTGTGTCTTTATTCTCCTGGGTTTAGAAAGGCTGAATGGTTCCCAGATCTAGAGTATGGAGAGCTGTTTGGGCAGGGACCTGTCTTTCCGCAGCTGTGCTGGCAAGCTTCAGCCGATGTTAATTTCTGTCAGTTAACAAACACCTTCCAGAAGGGCACCTAGAGAGCCAAAAAATTCCTTTCTGGCTCACTCACTTCTTGAAAGCTTCAGGTCCTGAAATCCCATCAATCTTGCTCCAAAATCTTTTTTATTTTTTTTTCAATTTTCATTCCCATTTGGAGAACAAACAAACTTTAACAATGTAGCTTTTTTCACCCAAATCACCTACCCTTTTCCATCCAGCTCTGCTAACGTATGAATGAATGTTTGACATCTCCAGTGACTTTATATGAGTGAAGCGGGAAATCCTAACCCAAATTATTTCAGCTGGCCTGGAAGATTCTGGGAATCCACACAATTTTCTCCTGCCCTGAGCACCAGTGGTACAATGAGATGGATGCAAAATTCAATTAGATTTGAAGGGCTCAGCTGGCCATCGTTTTAGAACAGTATCAAAGGCATTGGGATCAGCATATCGCAATCCTTTTGACGGCTTCTGGAAAAGCAACCAATGGGAGAGTACAAAATGTCATCCTGGCACTCCTCATATGTCAGTGTGAGACAAGGACCCCAGGAAACCTCTTCTATGGAGTTGTTGAAGAGGAACAAAGGACTTTGCAGAAACATTGCAGTCCAAAATTGAAAACTCATGTTCCTTTGTCAGAGGAAAGTTGAGAGCAACTACCATTAAAAAGATGTAAGGTTATGTGGGAAACGTTATAATGTTTCACAATCCTAGAAATAAATCAGAATCCTGAGCTGGAAAAAGCTTCAGAGGGGCTTTATATGGTACTGATGCAAACAAAATGTATGGTGCGTAGAACACAGCTAGGTGCAAAATTAAGCCAAATTCCTGAAGACTACTGAAGAAAACAGCAGGGGCAGAAGAGATTAGGGATTTAACTGTGACAGCTGAGAATGGAATGGCTGCAGCAGTAAAAAAGTTCTCCAGTTGAACAAAAACAACAGTGTCTGACTAATTCAGATTTCACAGAAACAAAAAACACCCAGGGTAAAAGGAGAGAAAGAAAACCAACCACAAAGGCAAAAAACTCCAAGGAAATTAGGGTGTTCATCAAATCCATTTTTGGTGGAAATGTGAAAATGTCCTGTCAGAAAAAGGTGTTGTTATGAAAGTTTGATTTGTACCATATGCAATCCGCAAATTACTTTTTTTTAGCTTTCTGTTTTAGATGGCGTATAATGACAGTCACTGTATTGGAATCTGCTGAAAAGATGGGCCAAGCTGAAATGGAGGTGCCATTATTCTTGGGACTGGTGGCTGCCATTCATTCAGAACATGTTAATGTTCAGTGCTTTAAAAATTGGAGCTATTCCCCAAAATACTGGCTGCATATATAGCTGATCAGAAACCTTGCCGATTTAAGAGGCTTTTCTGTCTGTTTTCTTGGTGAAGATTTCAGAATTTGTGTGTGATAGGAACAGCCCAGGAACCTTCAGAAAAGACAGTGAATTCAGTCTGGAGCCAGAGAAGCACCTGCCATGTGATACTTAAATGGAGAAAAAGCTTTGCAGATAAACTTCTAGCTGACAAAGTGCCTTGGAGATATGGGAGAGAAGCCATATCCTGCTGTTTTCTTTCTACTGTGTATAGGAAAATGAAAGCTTGCATATATTTTCTGAACATAAAATAAGTTTTCCCCAATTCCATATAGCCTTTTTTTCTTTCTAACTAGTGAAACCTTCAGCACGTATGTACCAGCAAGTTACTGAACACAAAATGAGCATCAATAACTGTAACTAGTAACAAAATGTAATATTATAGGCAACTGATGCATAATGCAAGGGGCATTTGGGGACAAAAGACCAAACGAAGAATTTGTTTAGTTAATTAGGCCATTCTTAAAACTCACCTGTGTGTTCGTCTTTGAAAATACCTGCTTAACCTGTCATTCTCCCTAACTAACAATATACAAATCCTTCATATCTAGACTTATTCACAGTCAAATCAAGACAGAAAAACTTGGGTCATGTACAATTTTAAAAATCCCTTTACATAATTTTATTTCTAATAATATAACCATGGGGTTTTTTTGCCTTAAGCGCCTTAGGTAATTAATCATCCACTCCTAGTAAAGGTCACTATTAGCAATTCACCAGTCTATTTACTGTGGCTGCCATTATACTACATTCATATACTCTTGTATTTCCCTTGATTATTATTAAACCTCAATTGAGTAGATGGCAGCACCAGTACGCTGTCATACTTAGGAAGTGTTTTCTGACTTGCTGTCCCTTAGCACAAACAGCATCTCACAGCTCATGTACCCTAAGCCCTCAGCTAAACCCTCAGGACCAATACTAACATCACCCAAACACAGGCACTTAAAGGATATACACTGCAATGCCTAAATTTCTGTGAGAAACTGAGCATCAGACCAGTTCTTAAATAATGTGTCCAGAAGACTATGAATAAAAATGGCACAGGTACTAGCCATGAATCAGCCCCTTTTAGTCAACACTCCTTTCGTTCTCAAAGAAGAAAAAGTGAATTTCAGTCTTTTTTACTTCTGTTGCAAGCTAGGCTTTTCTACAATGACTATAACTCAAGGAATATTTACATTGCCTCATCAGTTAAGTATTCCATTTCTTTTATTAGTATTTATTAATTTCGGACTACATGAGAGATGCATTTTAAGAAAAATATGTGTGCTTAAAAAAAAATAAGTTAAAATGGTACTGTCAGCAGAGTCAACATCTTGGTGTGACACTTTGCTGGTTACACACAAATATTATCAGAAAATTATATGAAGTGAGCATTGGAAAGATTGTAGTAGACGCAGTGTTCCAAAAGTGTCCAAAAGTGAAATGTCAAATTTACGAGGGCCGCTAGGGAAAACCTCTGAAACACATTCTCAGCCGGCTATTTTTTCTGGAGCCTTCACTTGGAAGTATCATTGCAACTCTACAGCGTAGTAAATTTTAATCAGATTTATGAAAAAAATATAACCTGAATATTTCTTACCATGACCATGATGTCACCTCTACTGACTCTATTTGTAATTGGAAATAAAATTCCCTATGCAAATCTGCAGGCAGTGCTGAAGAAAAGATTTACCATTTGACCAATTTGTCAGGGACCCCATGCTTAACTGTGTAATTATATTACATTAGCACAGGCATTACCCACGTGACAAAGCTCTGACTGGTCACTAAACATTTGAAGTGATGTAGACCAGCTTTCGCTACTAATTCATAATGCAGTATTTCCAGATACAGAGCAAGATGACACAGTTAAATACAGGATGCACGTACATTTAGTTTTCACTGAGCTGAAGTAATAACTCAGCTCCAGGCCAGCTGCCTTATTTATCTCCACAAACAAACCAATATCCAAAGAATTACATAAAACCAGATATTCATTGGCCTCACAACTTTTTAATTTTGTGGCATTAAAAATGTTTTTATAGCATGCTTAGTAAAAAGGGGTGGGTGGGTGGGTGTATTTTCTTTCAAAAGGACTTAATTTTACAGTCAAGTACTTGAATAATGAAAGATCTTTAAGTAAAAGGTTGATTTTCAAACCACAAAGTATGCCCACCAGAAGGCATTCTGCCTGAATTCAGAGCAACTCTGGGGTGCTGGATGAGTAGTGGACACACCTATGCCGCCGCAGTAGATCTGGATGACCTTGTTTGCAGCAATTGAATAGCTTTGAGTGCTGCTCTTTTCTGGTGAAAGCAGACTGCTCCTATCACACTGAGATGCCATTTGCTATACCAGAACTTTGCAAACTTAACAAATATCTCCCCTCTACACTATAGTTTACAACAGGTGCCATAAGGAAATTCCTCCACATTGAGGCAATCCTAAAACACAATAGATTTATAGTTTTAGGGGCAGATTATTTCGTCTTGCTGCCTGTGTGACAAGACCGTATCATTCCACTCTCTAGTTTCTGAATGAAGACAGCAACCTCTAGTGCTGGAGAGTACGTCTTTTGAAAGAAAACCAGGCTCAATGCAAATTCTTCTAGCCATGAAGAACCTACCATGACTTATCTGTTTTAAAATAAGTCATTTTAGTGGTTAATTAACTTCACTGCCAGACAAATGGGCCCTTTCCATAGTTTGAATTAGTCTACCTTCAGTTTCCAGGCACTGAGGTTTATGATGACTTTTCTAATTAAAAGGATTTCTACTGTCTGGTACCTTCTGTCCATTTATGTTCAAAAGAATCAAGTCATCTTAAAACATGAAGGTAAAAACCATGTTCTCTCTTGTCTCCTCTTCTTCTGCCCCACTGAGCTCTGGCCGCAGCCCTAATGGAATATGTTTGTTGGTCTCTGCTAACTTTCATGCATTTCACATGAACTGTTAGAAGGTCAAGAGGATGTAAGAGAGGAGAGGAAGGTTTGTTGGAGCCTTATGTATAGTTTAGGAAGTAGGGTCATCAAAAAGAAAGCATATATGTTCCTTTTAGCTATGTCTTCGACTTCATTATACTTCTATCGACTACAATGAAGTTGGGGTACACAGGGTTCTATGCCTTAAAGGTCTCGATTTTCTGTTTAATGGAAATTAGGGAGTAATAACAGAAGCAGAAATGCTTTGTGGCTTTAGCAGAACAAGATTTTTTTTAGCAGAGTTTGCTCCATTAATCCGCTCTTAAATCTAATCACATAACCAGACAAAGAAAAACATCAGATTTAGTTTGAAGCAAGAGAACTATTAATAAAGAAAACAATGAAATGGTCAGCTTATACCTCTTCAAACTATCTAGTGACCTTTTCATTTAGATGTTACCCTTAAAAAGCAAACATTACATTATCTTTTATATCATTTGAGAACCGTAACCACAGGAAAATCAGCGTGTTAAGTGAATAGCCTTGTTACTGCAGATTCAAGAATGATATAGCATGCAATTATTAAAGTCACCAGTAGCAACTGCTTAGTTCAATTTGCTAGAGGTATTATGCTCCTGAACGATATTCCCTTCTCTTTTTTTCTAAAATAAATCTGCCTGTATTTAAATTTGTCAATCTCAGTGTCAGCTAAAATTGAATTTATTTTGGAAAATGTGACTAACCTCCCATATCCAATAATTATAGCTTTCATTAATTTTTAATGTTATTTCACTGAAATAAAAATAGATTATTCTGTACCTCAGTTAAGTTGCAATGTCACTTCATGCATTTCACTAATGAACTTTTACATTAAGACTCATAGCTAAATTATTTTGTCTGATTAAAAGAAGAGTTAATTCCTCGATGTCCACAGTCGACATTTCTCAGTTCTTCATCTTCCTGCCAATAACCGGCTGTGCCACAACTGCTAGGAGGAAGTATGTTTCTTCTGGTAAAATCACTGGATCAGGATTCAAGAGATCTGGCCCTGCTGCAGACTGTCCATATGACCTTTGGCAAGTCACTTGATAGATATATGCTTTATTGCTGCATCTGTAATCTGACAATACTATGTCAGGTCTCCATGAAGCAATGAATATGAGAGTATGACTGGAATAAGAAAGAAATAAAAGAGTTCTGAATTAGAGAAACTCAATTAATTTACTGAAAAGATGATGCAGTAAAAATACTATTCAAACCTGAATTCATTATATGATATTGTGTAATATCAAGAAAAAATCCTTATAACTACTAGCAATTTTGGCAAGAAGCCTCTTCAGGACCAATTAGAGATACAAGTATTGTTCACAACTCTGTTTTTCTCCAGGCCCCATGTTTAATTACTGGCAATTCGTTTTAAGTTTCCTTTCCTACTGAAAATACTACAGTGCAGTGTCATGCCTGAAAATGTGCTTCTTTCCATTCTTCCTATAGGGAAAATTATTCCTAGCACTTGACTGTGACTGCAAAGGGATACCTAGAGGGTAAGGGCAGAAAAGGAGGAAGCAAACTATTGAAGTGGTATTCCCACGAGAAATTTTGTCTCTTAGTAATCCTGGAATACTGGGATCATCACAGGGAAAGAACAAATACCTGTATTTGATTTGGCTGCCTTAAATCTGAGGGGTTCAGCCAGCACCAAAAAACAACGTGCAGAGTTGTTGTTCTCATAAACGTATTTACAATCACTCCTAACGTGGTAGAAAAGGGATAGAAAAATCATCTTTATCCATTGTGTAATATAGCTGCGGCTAAGTTGGCAAGATTCTGCAAACAATGCCTTTTACAGAGCTCAGATAAGTTTAGGATGCCTTCCGAAAAAAGCTTATACTCCATGAACAGCTTGCACTACGCAGTCAATGGGCAAGAACAGGGAGAAACTGCACTAATGAAAAAGTCAGCTGAATCATCTGGGATGGATCACCTGGCAACAAGAGGCTGTTTAAAGTGCAGTGGTGCAGCAGGATTTAATGCATGAGAGAAGGTACTGTACACAAGGAGAAAAGGAGAGAGAAAATACAGAATGGTGAAGGACAGCCACAGACCCGACCTATGCCATGTTGCAAGCAATAAAAAAATTATTACTGCACTATAACCCTAATATACTAATTAACAAACCCTAATTGACTAACCAGAATAACAATTACAGTGACTGCTGTTGCTATTTCCCATTGATGTTCTGTCATTTCAGGATACCTACATCAGCTCTATTCAAGTGTTACAACAAACACTTTGGGCCCTCAAAAAAGGCAGCCACCGCAAAAGTCTGAGAAGAGTGCAACATCTTGTTTCATAGGGAGAAAGGAGGGAAAAAAGTTTTTGCTTTCATCACTTTTTCTTACCCAAGCTCTCTTCTTTTCTTCCCTGTGCCTGCACATCACCTGACTGCCAGTCCTCTCATCTCCTCTTCTTTTGGTCTCACTTTTATTCAGCTGGTTGAAAAGTAAGACAAAAGAAAAGCAAATACAGTATGAGTGTACTTGGTAGACAGCAGGGTGAAGAAGGAATTCCTTCATCATTGAGAGGAGGTAAGATAAGGAGGAAAACAGAGAGAAAAGTCTTCTTCGGAAGCAGCGAATGAGTGGAACAGCCTTTTCTGTCTGATTAATCTAGGCTAGTAACCATGCACTGCTTACTCACAAAGCTCATTTCTATATACGTATCTGAAGAGGAAAAAAGGTTAATTAAAGATCTAAAGTTCACAGTTATGCACAGAAATTCATTAAAGCTACAGTAACAAAAGCTCTTTGAATGACTGCTGTGTCTTTTTGTTGTTGGTTAGGATCAAAGCCATCAACTTTGCCAGTCTGGGGCATTCTCACAGTAATGTTCAAATCACATCCCTCGGCCCCCTGCCTGCTGCCGCAAACTGTGGTCGGGTATGGAAGTATTAATGCTATTAATATTGGTGAGACTTACTCTGAAATCCTGCATGTAGTCACCAAAGCTCAATAAAGTTGATTCAAAAGGGATGAGAAAAGGTCCGTGAAAATGACCAGTGTGATACAGAACTTATTTTTAATTTCTTCAGCATAGCAGGGAAAAAGCAGCAAAAACAAGGCTAAATGAGGATATCATTGTTTTCTATAAATACGTCAAGGGAATAAACAGCAGAGAGGGGAGGTCAAGCAAAAAAAAAGCAATTGCCTAAAATGAGCAAAATAACATTTTATGTTAAAGGGCAATGCTGGCACAAGAACAAATGAGTAAAACCTAGCTGTGACTCAGTTTAGCCTAAAATTTATGAGATTTTGAAACACTGAAAGAATAAGATTCTGTAACAATATTCTAACAGAACAGGGCTTATTATGATAAGGAAGACATGACTACATGATACAAATTGTAATATATGATTGGGCATTATGATCCAAGGATACTTATTTTTCTACTGCAGATGTCTCAGACACGTAGCCAAAGATGGATGCTAAAATTGCAGAACAAGGATTTATTTCAGCAACATTCACAAGATTCTTCTCACATAAACTCCAAATTTAATGGTAGTATCATTACTTCTCCATTTTTTTTTTGTTTTGTGAAGTTATCACCAGAACACAGCAGTACACAGCCTTATGCTCTTACCCACACAGTCCCATTGCATCAGCACCCGTATACGTACAGCAGGTACAAATTGTTGATGTCTACCTGCATCTATCAGTTTTTCCTGTATGTATATCCACAGTTAAAATACCTTTGTCCTAAGAGATGGCTGCTATTTGTCCCTGCCTATTTAGCATTCCCTTACCAATTACACAACAAAAGGACCACGTATAACAACTTCATCTAATGGGATGGTAAATATTACTTTAAGCACGAACTGTGAAGCAAAAGTATTGTACATATTATTTATTTTTTAGTGTTACAGTAATGTTTAATGCTTTTTTAACTCAGATACTAGCTTGATAACTGTGTAGCAAAAAAAAATAATTACAGATTAATTTATTTTGCTTGGCAGAAGACAAGAGAATTGTGCTGCAGTTGCCCCATTCCAATACAACATTAAGTAAGGAGTAGCTACACATGTGAAGCTACACAGCATGAACCAATAGCAACTTATAATTAAACTACTGGGTTAAACCCATCACACAAGTTCATTGTGTAACTCCCGTGCCATCAGTCAGCATGGGACTTTCTTTTTCTTTTTTAGTGAGGTGCTCTTGTTCTTCAGCAAAAACACCTCCAAGAACCAGAGGGATGTTATAAGGCATATCCATAGCTACAGTTACAGTAGAGTAATAATACTGTAACAGCCTTATAGGTATAAAGGTATAACCTTTTTCTGCTATAGGGTCTTCAAAGAAAGCTATAATAGCAGGTCTAGAACAGTATATTTTTGCCAATGTTGCTATACCAGTGAATTTCTATGATCCTTGCTCACCCCTGTTTTGGAATGGAATGGCTGCAATCCCATTTCTGTTGTCTTCTTCCCCTCCCTCTGCCCCCCAAAATGAAAAATGTTGTGCCAATCAATTTGTCTATGTAGACAAGCTGAAAAAGCCCTCAGGGTTCAGAAAAAAAAGAGGTCATACTCTGTGGCAGTAAACTAGAAGATTTCTGACAGTCAACGGTCAACAAGCAGTAGTGCCTTTGAGAGAACATGGCAAGCAACTGAGGATACGATGTTTAAATTTGTTTGCATAGCATTTGTACTGCACAATAGGTCAATACTGACAGATGCACACACCTGAACTTTCACTTTCTTGCCAAACCCAGAAAGGCACACCTAGAAGTGCACTGGCAAGTCTGTCTGTGCTTGCTGTACCAAATGAACTTTCTCTCCTGGGCCTCAGCCAGGTGAGGACTTTATGTACGTTGCATTTTTTATTAAGCACAGCATGCCCTGCACATCTGAAAGTCATCTTGATCCTCATATCATAAATGCAGGGAACGGCCAAGACTGGAAGATCCACAATATATCTCTTATATATTAAAGCAGATTGATAGACACTTAAATACAGAGGTGGCCTTCTGGGCTGAATTCATAAAAAGAGTCTCTGCAAAATATCTTATCTGCTCTCATGCTGCACAAAGAGATCAGTTATAATTCCCCACAAAATTTGTTTGTTTGGCCGGTTCGTAGAAAGTTCTTCAATGGCTATTCCATAACCTTCTTTCAGACAGAAAAAAGCATCTAGTTTACAACCTGTTTCTCTGCTACCTTCCTTCCCTATGACCCAGTATATCCTTCTCAATATGAGAAGAAAATGTTCCTTTACGTGACTCTTCAAGTCTCTTTAAGAGATTTCAAATGCCACTTGCTTGTACATCTTCACCTTCCAGTTGAACATGGGCCTAGCAGGTGTGGAAGGACCCCTGGTGTCTCTGGCACTTCATCTCCTACATTGCTTTATGCAAACAAGTGGCCATTCAATGCTCGTGCACTTTCCATCATATGATGAGAATCTGTGGCATGACATGGAGAAGACTGCCAGCATTTTATTCTCATGATAGATGTTCATTTGTCTGTGCACTGTGTGGCAATGGCACAAATCCTTTAACTACATCCAAAGTGGCCAGGTGTAGCTAAACCTTAGGGATGGCTCCTCTGATTTGAAGCAGCAGCAACATTCTGTGAAAGGCTACTAGTCCAGCAGGAGCTTGCTGTGACCCCATCATTGCAGTCAATTTTTTTTTGTCACTAAAAATACATCAATAATGGGTAATACTTGGAGTAGAGGGGGCAAAGGTGAAAGAGAAAGGCTGTGGATCTGGCTGTTCTTTGCAGTCCCGCAAGTTCTAACCCACGATTACTGTTGCCTGTTGGCCCTCCTGTTTACAAGATTGGCATTTTTGAAACTAGTCCATCTAGGATGTACGGTCCTGAGACTGTGTTTTTTTTTTTCCACAACAAACTTCCCTTACTGTGCAAGTAAATTCTTGTAGTCATGGATTGTGTAAAGTGAGATTTCTTTTGTAAAAATTTGTGTGTATATATAATTGAATCTGTTGTTTTTTAATTTATGGAGTGTTTTCTTCTTTGGCTTTGGTAAAGGATAATCAAGAGAGCCTGACTGACCTTCTCCACAGTAGAAACTATTATATGTGCCAGTTTTGTTATAGCCTCTCTTGTGCTTATTCTTTCCATAATAATTAGCCCTCACTTCTTTAACGTCTCTTCATATGGAAACTCCCATCAAAGGCTTCCAAAGAGAACCGGATTTGGTTTTAGAAAAGAAAACTTCTGTTAAACTAATCGAGAATCTCTATGAGGAAAATGGAACAAACGTATCAAGATAAAGGGAGACAGCATAAAAAATTAAAAGTAAGCTTTCTTTTCTTTGCATACTGGAAATACCTCAGGCTAAGAGCTTATTGAACAGGGCACACATATTATTATCTCCTTCTCAAGGGACTTGCTACCAAAGGCTTTTTGTCCTCACTATTAGTTATGTTGGCAGGTGTTCCTCGCAGCTCAGAACTTGGCCATTTGGAAATCATGATTTAAGTTATATCAGTATCTCAGTCTCCTGACAGGTGCAATTTAATGTCATTCTGTGCTACACAAAAATATATTTCTTAAATGCAACACATTGGGCTGCTACTTTTTTCCTCGTATAGAGCAGAATGTTACTGAACACTTACCATTTGATCTCAGCACATGGTTTGGAGCTCAACTGATTGATTGTTGCTAATGTTCGTCTTATTCTTGTGAACCTATCTCTGCTATTGCATGACTTTGGTTTAATCTCACTAATAAATCCACACTTTTAATTTCGGCAAGATCACCACTGATCTTACAGTCAGATTTTGCAGTCCCTGGAACCTGAGTGCTTGGATGAAAAGAAAGTCATGTTCTGCGTATTGAAGCTCATCAGAACACAGACATTGGGCTAAATCGTGTCATACAGAATTTTGGTAAATGCTAAGTTGTTTGGGGTTTTTTTGTACAATATATTTTCCATGAGAATTTCAAATGATGTGTTATGACCTTCTACCAGGCATGAAAAAGGACAAGACTCAACTCCCTGTGATCCTGCTAAAAAGTAGTTAAACACCACCTCCCAGGAGCCTGGGAAAATACATCATGTCACCTGAGCACTCCAAAATGATCAGGACTTCCCCACACGAGGCCATGTCTTTAGATAAAGGAGCTGAAGAGTTAGAGTATTGTGGAGTGGGGGAGGACAAGAGAAACATATGAAGGCAATTTGGAAAACCCAAATAATTGAAAAAAAGGAGCATTGTCACTCCTGGGCTTCGTTCGTTATCAGCCTGTCCTCTTCCTACAGCTGTCAGGTTGTTGGCAGAGTGCCCTCCTCCTTCCTGGGCTATTCACCACTCACAGTTTGTTGCCCAGCCTCAGAGAAATCCAGCTATTTGGCACAGTCATCTGCTGTTGTTCCCAAGTGACGTATAGTTTCCTGGGACTCTATTAACAGTATGATCTGAAGTATTAATGAGTATGCAGCACCAGACTTCCTGTCTGAGGCTGCTGTTTTGGGGACCTCAGCTTCAACAGCTGTTGTTTTTGCCCCTTGCCCTCGATTGCTGTTCTGAGCCATATGGAGGCATGCTCCCTGTCCTCTCTCAACTCTTCTGGCTACCTTTCACAAGAAGGTCTGCAGTGAGTCAGCTTTTGTTTAGGACTCCTGCCTCAGAGACTTGACAGACCTCTTATCCTAAGAATACTGTACACGCCTTTCTTGTCCATCCATTATGAACCAGGAATACAAATGTCGTGTTCACCTCAACTTTACAGCACAATCTTCTTTTCCAGGCCATCATGGCCCGAAGTGTTAGCTCATATGCATGCAGACTACGTATGATGCTGCAGGGATTTTGGTGTGTGTGCCAACACATGCTGGCAGCACACCCCTTCCCTCAGAGGGATGTCTGTCTATCTGAAGTTCTCAGACCTATAGGTTTCCCCTCTCTCTGTTCCCCAACAGATGTCAATGATTGGATCTTGCCTTAAGGCTTACACCTGGGGTTGAGGCATTTCCAAATTACTCGAACAGGCCACAAACATAGGAAAAATATAAGACTGCATTTTAATACAGCCATCACCTGTGCTTATGTGTATATGCCATGCTTTCAACATGGAAGGTGTATCTGTTTGTAAAGCAACATCAAATCCACATTTAGTTTATCATCTTTTAGATAGAATTTTAGAGTACCTTCCCTAAAGACAATCAAGCTAATTTTGAAATGGTCACAGTATTTTATAAAAACAAACATCTCAGAGGCTTTTTGGTGGAAAAATTTCAGCATTTTGAAGTCAGAGATTTTCTCAGAAGTTAGGACACAACACTACAAAGGGTTGAATGACTGGAAAAATGAGATTTGCCAAATCAATTATGTCATTGATTTATCTACATGGGTAGCTCACCTCCTTCGGTAACCAGGAAAAGCACTTCCTCAAAGGGTAATGCACCGATCCAATCAGCTGTTAGCTATTTATGTTGGCTTTTTTGGCATGTTATCTATCAGAAAGACATATACACACTTCTTACCCAGCCTCATCAGATGTTAGTCTTTTCCTGAGGCAAAAGGCTGGATGTTTCATTCTCCTGCAAAAAGAACTTTTTTAGAGACCTCAATTGAAGAAATCTGAAAATAGTTTTGAATGAATCTGGGAAAGAAATCTGTCCAAAATTGCAATCTTCCTTTTCCCAAAAATTGTGCTGGTCTGCACATTAAAGCAGATTTGTGCCTACATGTCAAATGGAATAAATCTCTGTCCGTGTATGAGCTTAACATGACCTAAGTAGGATTTGGGTATAGTGTTGACTGCACACTTCTCTCTGCTTGAGAAAAATGCAGGATGTAAGAACTATGTAAAACCATGGACATAAACTCCCTTACCCAGTAGTCATCAGAGCTGAATCTTCAGAGGAGCCAGTGAAGGTTATTCCTGTTCAGTAGAGAAAAGGAGAATACCAGAGAAGCTGTGTATTAGAAGAATGTCTTTGGGAGATGTTTGTTTGAGATGATGTACCATTCACAACTCAGCTCTGAGTTAGGAGTTTGATGTACCCTAAATGTACATCAGAATTTAAGCAATATAAAAAAGGTGTCCTAGATCATGCATTCCTAAAAAAAAAAAAAAAAGAAAGAAAGCAAAACCACCCAAATAAAAACCCCACAGTGGCAGTAAGTAAAGTATTCCTCGGAAATAACCGAGTAAAAACAGGGGGGATAAAAACTGTAGAAATGGGCAAGGCCAGGAGATACATTTTCTCTTTGTAAGGTTCCTTGTATTGTTTTATTCTGTCTTTAGTGATCTATCGTCCTTTATCACAGCTTGCTAGATTTACATACTATTGAGCATAATATCGAAAATGATTCATGTTTTTGTTGCCAATTGCATTACTCCTATGTTGTATAGCCTGTCTTAAGCACACAGCAAGCCATTCAGAAATTTGCAGTTCATACTCTTTTTCCAAGAATTGTAAATTCAGCATCTACCATAGAAGCTTACTTCCCATCTTTAATGTTTTGAGTGCATTATAATTCGTCTACTGTGGTTTTTTTTAAACTTTTTTATCACTTTGTTTCTATCACATACTTACAAAGTTTGTCTTCACAGGGTATTGCACTCTAACCTTGGCCCTTTACTATTTTCAAGTTAGGAGTGACCATGCTTGGACTTCAGGTAGGTATGCAAGACAAACATGATAGATAACTATAGAAGTAAAGAACCATATACTCATAAAATAATTTAGGTTGGAAGAGATCTCCAGAGGTCATCTAGTCCAATCCCAGCCTCAAAGTAGATCAGGTTTCTCAGAAATGTGCCTTATCCAATCCTGGACACCTCCAAGGATGGAGGCTCTACAACCCATCTAGGGAACTTCTTCCAGTATTTGATCACTCTTATGGTTAAAAAAATAAATCTGAATATTGAATCACAACTTCACATGTTCCAACTTGTGCCCATTGCCTCTCATCATGTTGCTGTGCACTTCCAAGAGTAAGGCTATCTCCAGGCTGAACAAACCTAGGTCTCAGCCTGTCCTTGTATGATGTGTGCTTCATCCTTCTAGCTTGAGAGTCCTCTACTGGACTGACTCCAATATGTCAACATCTTTCTTGCATGTACTCATGACAAAAGAAACACTTTTTTCAAATAGGATGGAATTTCTGCTTTGAACTAGAGGTGTGGAAGAGAGGACATCAGGGAGAAAGACCTCAGTGTTTACAGTCCTGTTAGAAGTCTACTTGACAGGGCACCACATGACAGTAGTGTTGGGCCCAAACTTCAAGATCTATGTTTTTATTTGTCTTAAGCAGGCAATAGCATTGCTTTTTTTTTTCTTTTTCTAATCCAGCCTGTTAGATTTCCTTTGTCCTAGTTTCATGAGATTCCTACAAGCCAAAGATATTGACCTCTAAAAGAACCAAAGAGCATTCATACACCAATCAATTTCTGTCATAATGCCCTGGGAATCAAATCCTATGGATGCTTGGAATTGCTAGTTAATTATTGTGGACCGTATGATAGTTGAAGCACATTCCACACAGATCTTTAAAAGTACTTAAAATTATATCAAATACAATGTATTCCCCTCCCTCCGCAAAAAAAACCCAAAACAACAACAAACCAAATCCCAAAAAGACCCTTTATTTAACAATCTGAGAAATAGAGAGAAACAGACAAAATAATATATGCTTTTTTTTCCATGTTTCTCTAAACATTATCTGGATTTATGGGTGTTCAGGATCTGTGGGATCCGCTGGAGCATTTATCATGCTTATACAATGCTTAAAGTGTCTAATGTTTCACAGATTCTCTCTTTCTCTGCTGCTCTAATGTTAGTCTCCCTGTCAACCTAAACATTCTATACACACCCTCTACCCTTCACTCGTGAAGTGTTTAAATTTTCTTTAACAACATCTTACTTTGTTCCAGCTCATGAAATTTCTAATCCACAAACTCTAATCTTTCATAGGTTATTTTCTAAGTTCATTTTCAGAAAGTCAAACAGAATTTTCAAGGCATATAGTATTCCTCAACCTAGGCACAGAAAGTCTTCCCCATGCCAGGGGAAAGCCCTGGCCATAAGCACAATTGAGTTCTTTTCCCTTACCCTTTTCCCTTTTCTTTTTTTCCATTTTTCTCAGAGTTCACAAAAAAAATATTTTATAAATTGCATTTTATGGGAAAAAAAAAAAAAACACAAAACCCAACAAAAATCTTTTCTTCAATTGTTTTTCCTAAATATAAAACCTTCATTTTCTGAGCAGACTGGAAATCACATGTTCATGCTTCCGCACTTGAGATGCAGGCAAAGCACTTCTCCCAAGAGAGGGTATTGAGCAGGATATCTAAATGTGGCAGGAAGAAAGGGGACAAGGAATAGAATTTACTACTATTCAAAAGAAGAAGCAATGGAATCAGGTACTTTATAGTATAGGAGAAATTTTGTGCTGGAACCTTTTTATAGGGAAGTATGTCTACATCCTGTTGATAACAAAAAGTTTCTTGTAAACTGTCATGCAGTCTTACTTGAACTTTATCTAAATCATTCTTGATTTTCACCAGCATTATCTTCACCTTAGCCTTAGAGAAACTTGTCCATAGATTTTTCTCAGTACACAGCGAATTTCTTGATGCAGAATTTCCATGAACCTGAATATATATGCACGTACTATCAGGACACTAACTGGATATGACACATTGAGTTGATATAATTGACCGTTATCAGCACTCGCTATTTGGACAATCATGAGAGTCTAGGAGCTCTTCAAACGGAATGTCTTACTGTGACCAAGGGTTGATCCATATCATAGTTATAACTCGTGCTTGAGTTAGTTGTCTCTGGGGTAAGAAGAGAGAAATATTTTCCTTCTACAAGATCACAGTATCATCCTCCATTTAATAGCTACTTAAAACCTACTGGTGCTACAGTACTAGTGGAGTTGTTGACAAAAGTAGAACGGGCTGTATGCAGTGAGTTCTACTTGTTACATTAATCAGAACTGTCTCATTGTCGCTTTGGGCTTTCTCATGTTTGTTGTGTATGCCTGTTATCTTTTTTTTTTTTTTTTTTTTTTAACTCTAGCTGTTTAAAGGATGTCTTTTTATGACACACAAATACAGCACCCAGCAGAATGACTCCTGGCTGGGAACTACAAGACACTACTGCAAAGCACTTAATAGAGACATCACTAACAATGACAACAACAGTCACTACAAAATCAGCAACAAAACGCAGTTATTATTTAACAATAGCAATAAACAGTATTAATGGTTGTGTAATTGTTATTACTACTGCTACTACCTGTCTGTACCTTGAACAGTTTTTCTCAGATTTCTGGAAATGAGTAGGGATTTGGAGGCTCAGAGCTGTGCTTTGCTTGAATGCACACTTTTTCTAGTAAAAAGTGGGAGGTTGGGATAGACAATACACCAGATCTATTACTGTTGAAAACTGTCAACACTTACTTCCAGGTCAGCAAAGGGACTGAAAGTCTAACAAAATACTTTTTTAGGTCCCTACGCGAGATATTTCGTCCGGGGTTGATGATTTGCTGTTGTGGCTAAGATAAGATGCACAAGGGAGAGAGTAAAAATATGGCTAAGCCTAAGCATTAGATGTGTGACTAGAAACACACCCACAGATTAGGAAATTGGACTGCCCCATAAAAGGGATGAACTAAAAAAGGAAGCCATTCTGCAAGAAGGAAGCTGCCTAAGCTCATCTGCAGGAAACGTCAAAGAGAACAAGAGGAGTTATCTGCTTAATTCCAGAGGAGAAGGATATGCTTCCCTCTGCTCAGTATCTGCAGCTAGAAACTCTCTCCTAAAGTTGAGTATCCAACCTAGTCTTTTTTTTTTTTTTTTTTCCTAAAACAATAATGATACTGTTTTTGCCTTCAGTGCATATTCAGTTGTTGGAATACTGTGGAGTGCGAGCATACCAGGTTTACAGAAACAATTTAAACCTGTGCCTATACAAATGCACAAAGCCCTGACCACTATAGGAAGGCTTCTTGCTTTTTGGGAGAAAAATTCTTCATTGATCCCTGTTGACATGATTCTAATATGCAAAACAACGAAATGTTGGTGCAAACAGAGCAAGGCTGAGAACAACCTTATAGCCTGTATTTTGGCACCCCTTTGGGAGACTCAAGTTCAAACCAATGTTGTAACTTCCACTTAAAATTTTGCAGAAAAATGAACACTCTAAAGTCAGAATTATTTAAATCTGTCTTATCTGCATTGCTGCACTGCATCACCAGTTACTTCTTACTGTTTGGGGAGGACTAGGGTCCTTGCCTGGGAATTCCAATGAGGTACCCTAACAAATGGGTAGTAAGGGGTAATGGCTTCAAACCTGAAGAAGGGAGATTTAGATTAGTTATTAGGAAGAAATTTTTCACTCTGAGGGTGGTGAGGCACTGGAACAGGTTGCCCAGAGAAATTGTGGATGCCTCATCCCTGGAAGTGTTCAAGGCCAGGCTGGATGGGGCTTCGAGCAACCTGGTCTAGTGGGAGGTGTCCCTGCCCATGGCAGGGGGGTTGGAACTGGATGATCTTTAAGGTCCTTTCCAGCTGTAACCATTCTATGATTCTATGAAATGCCCCACTTGTGCATTACAAAAGTTTGGTTTACACATAGGAGTGAGACACACCCTGAGATACTCAACAGCATTCCAGTTTGTTTAGTGATGTACAGATACAGTCCTGGAAATCTAAGCATTTGGACCAAGACTCACAGAGGTTTTTAAGGTCCTGAATCTGAAGCATTCACTGTTTCTATTACTCTCAGTTAATTAAAAGCTGGCAGGATAAATCCCTTTGGGGATCAGCTTTCTAGTAGCTACAGACTTTTGCAGGCTTAGGCACTGGCTGAGTAAGGTCTTATAAATGCTACTGGCACCTGAATTTTAGAAAGCCTTCGGTGTTTGAAGTAAAGAGCTTAATTCAGTCTTGTCAATCTAGCTCCTTCTGTCTATCTTTAATCTCATTTCATCCTGTCAGAGCTGAATTTTCCTTGAGGATAGGTTTACCTTTGTGCTCATTCTATATTGGGTTGGTAAGAGTTATTTGGTGTTTGAAGATATACAACTGGTACTCAGAGTTATGCTGTTTATGTTACTAAGATTCTTTGAGTGATATACTTTGAAAAACACTTTTGTTTTACTAATTATTGTATTATCATTAGTCTTTGTTAATGTGCCTTTATTATCGGACAAATATGATTTTCTTCTTTGGTTACGCTACAAGTCTCTATACTAAAGGAACTGTTTAGATATAACAGGTTTAGACTTATGTAAGATATTTGTTTTAGAACTTCATGACAGTTTGATCAAAAAATAAGCACTATGCAGTATCATCCAGGGACATGCTAAAAGAATTAAGAAGTAGTTTGCTGACGTATCACAAATAGTATTTGTGGATGAGCAATCATTATCAAATGGAGATAGTCCTAGTGGAGGTACACATGAATTGATATGTAGAACTAAGATTTTCACCTGTATGCAGTTGTAATACTACAATTCACAACATATGTGGCTGACACGCAGACTGCAGAGTGGCAAACTAATAAAGACAAATCAATTCTACAGAGGAATCAGATCTTCTCGACAAGCCAGGCACCCTCATGTTAAAGGTGAATGCAAAATACATACTGCAGAACTGAGAGTGCGGGCCATGCCTACAGAGTTAGACGTTGTCACCTGGAAGATAAGACTTCTAAAACACTTTGAGTCACTACGACTTAGTACCTGAACATGAACATCCATGCAACACAGTGTCAGAAAAAGCTCAAGTTTGGACAGGGATTTGAGGAATGATTTTATCAGTGTATGATGCATTGCTGAGACTAACTTGAGAAAACTGTATATATGGTTCTGTTGTAACTGCTGAGATTGACTTCATAAAATATAGGCATGCTTCTGTTGTATGTTTTCTTTTAAAAAGAGATACTAGGAAATCTGAAAGCACATAGAAAACAGCTATTACAATTATTCAAGAGCTGAAGAAAAGGTCTTACCAAGAGACTTAAAGGAATCAGTGTCACTTATAAAAAAAAAAGATTGAAAGGTGACTTAATTATAGTTCGTAAGTATCTTCCCAGGGAGAAAATATTGGGTTTTAATGAATTCTTTAATCTACTGGAGAAAGACGTAATAAATCCCCTTAATACATTTGGCAATCACTTCACCCACCAGTGAAACACATATACTTCTGAATGAGAATATGGAAGTTAGCAGTGTTCAAGAGCAATAGAGAGTAATTAAGGGTAGAAATAAAGCAGGATGTTATGGGCAATTAAAGCTACAGGAGTAATTTTGCTAGGGAGGTTATAATTTTTCCAAATGGATTTTCTCAGAACACAAGGCCACAAATTCCTATTCTTTGTAAAGTCACTTTATAAAGTGTCACAGCTTCTTTAATGACCAAAGTGGTCAGGACTTCCATTTTCTGCACCACCATGAGGTGTATTAAGTGTCACAGTGAGAAAACAGAACAGTATCTTTTTTTTCATGTTGGTTTCTCTCAAGCTGTGTTCAGCTCCCAAGGCACCCATATTCTCTTCATACAACTGTGTAGCCACATCAGTAATGACTTCTCATGGCTGTGACAGGTTTTGCACAGAGGAAACTATTCCCAGTGGTACCGTGCATCTCATTGTGTATGAACACCATGTCATCACATGCTCTTGGGGTGTGAAAAAAATATGAGTAGCTGCTCATATCTGTCATTTGCTGGAACAAAGACTAAACTGACAACTGATATAGTGGCTCGTGTTAATTTGACAATGTTCACTTGAGACTGAGACCAGAGCATTTATCTGTTATCTAAGCCAAACTCCTGTCATACAGATGAACAGGTAGGGCATTCATTGTTTTTGTGTCACTTTGTCCCCTAAGCGTTGCAAGGACAAAAGAGCAGGAACTGTTTTATATCTACTTTCTGCCTCAAGCAATGTTGAGTTTGGCTCCAATTGCCTGGGAAACAGAGACTTGCTTTTCTAATAGAAAATCATTTTGTGATGAAGTTTAGAAAGTGGCAAAAAAATCTCAATGTCTACACACAGTGATTGCTATCACTGAATTAAAGCACAGTCCCTGGGGAGAGGAGAATGTGGAGCAAATGGCTATACAGGCAAAATCATGAAAGACAGAGAACAGAGAAGTGAAGCTTATAAAGAGAGAGAGAATAAAAAGGGAGGCTTGGACACTGTCAAAGTGTCTATCTCAGACTGATGCGGAAGTGATGCCCTTATTTTGAGCTCTCAATTCCAGCAAGAAAACAGTACTATAAACTAATTATTACAGAGAAAAAAATTGAAGAGAAATGAAAAAAATTCTCCTCCCAGCGGTCCCATAGCCAATGTGTGCATGATAGCCTTATGCCAAAATTTCTCTAAATCACATGAACACTTGAAATCTCTCCATCTTTACTCTCAGTAAACAAACCATCGATATCTTCAACACCGTCTTTTCAAAGTCTTAGTAGGAACATAAAATCATGAAATAAAACCACAGGTACTTTGTGAACATGCCGTTTACCATGTAGGTTTTCTGAATAGTGAAAGTTTTCTCTAGCATTTTTTAGGGTTTGTTGTTTTTTTTTCCCTGTGGTTCTGATGACTAGAACTTGTTTATAAAAAATATGCTTTAAGAAAAGTCAAGGGTTTGCAGACAGCAAGACTGTTGAGGTTGGGGCTTTTGAAAATTCACAACAGTTATGAAACACAGGATAAAATTATGACACTTGCCAGCACAAAATGAATAAAATGAGAAAATAACCTTCATGTTTGTGTCCCAGATACCTTGCATACCTACAAGATTTTTCTTATAGGCTCTGCATTTACAATCTGAAATTTTACTGACACATTTGAAATAACAGTTTTCTGATTCGTTCATCTGAAGGTTGATGCAAAGATTTTCTCAACAACGCAGCCTTGACTCGGGAACTCACTTTGGACAAGAAATAAGCATTAAAGTTGTATGAGGAAAATACACCAGAAAAACTTGAGATTCAGTGGAAAAAAGCTTTGGTGATGTAGAGAAAAGTCTACCCTGATCTCTCCGGTTTTGTAGGGTTTTTTCTCTACTCTAAATTCCTTCTGGTTTTGGACAAACATTTTTTGACTTCTCAATTCAGTTGGTTTATTTCTTCCTTGTTCTTAGCATCCCCAGATTATTTACAGGCTTATTTACAATTGAGGGGATCTGAAAAGACAGAAACATTTCTTTGGCAGAAGCCTCGGTTTAAGATGGGCCTTGTCTTCTTCCACGGCACATATCACAGAGCTTGGTGCAATATGTCTTTGGTTGTACAATTTGAGTAGTTTGTGGCAGGGTCTTATAGACCTTTGAAAAAAATTGCTAAATGGAGGCCATACAGATACAACTGAGAAGCCAAATCAGAGTGCCATTGGACATTTTATGTTGGAGATAGTAAATGTTTAAAGCATGTTATTGTTTCCTCACTCTGCACCTGCTTTCTTGATCATTGAATTTCAGTAGTATAAACTAAATTTATTTCTACCTTGAAGAGAGACACTACTGGCAAACTCCAGGCATTTTTATTGCTCAGAGAAAACCGGTCCCAAGACAGGTTTACTACTTGTCTCTCACTATGTCAGTCAACCCAAAGAGGAGTCTCTCAAGAGTCAACAGGACTCTCCTTCACTATCTTGCAAGGGCCCATTCGGTTTCTGACCACATCTGACTATTCTTAGGAAAAGCAATCTCTGATTACAAAGACCAGAAGGGGGTTATGCCAGGAGATGGCCCGTGCCTCAAAAATGAAATTAAGAAAACCAGCATAAAAACATATCACTTTCAAAGCCCCATGTTTTTGAATGTCACCTTCTTTTATCTCTGCTCCTAAAAAAAGGAGGCTGGAATGCTAGAATGGGAAGGAAATTGTTGTATATGTATATCTGTTAATCTGTTCCTTCACATAAGGTGTTGCCTTCTTCCATCTGTGTCACAGGAAAAGTGCACATTACCCAGTGCTCACAAGAGAATGGCCCTGTCACAGCTACCACTGCTCACCCACTGCGATGCACAGGGATTCAGAAAACTAAAACTTGCTATTTCTGCCTTGGAGTATTTATTCATTTCATGTTATAATGCCATAATGTCTGTAAAGTTCAAGAAAATTTGTAAAACTGTTCTCAGGCATTATTTTTCAAAATCTTTGTGAATGTTTCTTCAGCTGCCACGTGTTTTTCAGAGATATGAACATTCAAAGCACACTGGACAGTTCAACTTAAGAACTAGAGATCATAGAAATCATCTGATTTATTTTGAGTAGCTAGGAGAAAGCAACTTCAATATATGGGTGCTATATTTTTCTGATATGGAACCAGCTGTTACGGCTTATCTCTTCTTTATTTTTGGTTCTGTTAGTAATAACATTAAATACGTACATGTTAAATGGGGAAACATAGTCTAAAAGTTCTGCAGACATGAGTTCAGGTGACTTCTATTCCACCCTGTAGGTGAAGAAGGCCGTGCTGGCTGAGGCCTGATAAAGTTGTTTATCGTTCTGCACTCTGAAAGTGCCACACTCCACAGAGGTAAAAGAAGAAATAAATTAAGATCATTTTAGAGAGCTATTAAAAATGCTATCGGTGCTAGTTTTTCTATCCCTCTGCTTTTAAACCCTTGCTTATCATGTATCTAAATGTAAACAGGACAGAGGGTAGAGGGAGACGTATAAACCTCTAAAATCACCTAAATGCTCTTCTGTACTTAAAATGTTGTTTTTAAAGTCTGATGTTGTGAGCTCTTCTGAGAGGCAAGCTTATCTTTCTGGGAAATGGAGAAGGTCCCTTTTGTGGTACTGTGGAATTCCTACTGCAGAGTTCCAAGAAAATATACATTATTGTTGTGATGAGCTTTATGTGTTGGAAAGTAGTTACTGAGTCGGGACAGAATCCTGCTATATCCCGTGTCTATGACAATTTTAACTTTGAAAGAAAATCTCTAGCAGGTAGAGAAGAACAAAAAAGCAAGTGATTTATTTGTTATTAGGCATAAACGTTATATGGACACTGAGAAAAACTGTAATTTGAGACAGAGCAACAAAACTGGAAGGAACTGACAATAGTGATAATGCGACCAGAAACAAAAAGAAAACAATGGTACTCACAGTGGAATGATTTGCGGAAAAAGCATTAAAAAAACATATTTTTCATAATAGCGTGTACACTAAACAAGATTATGGAAAAGTCTCTTACAGTTGCAGCTGATCGGCTATCCAAATATTAGCATTCAGTGATTTCTTCTGGGCATAGCAGCTGATAAGAAACCATTTCAGAAATGCCGCCCCTTTTATGAACTTTTTGGTAAGGTGTGGCTAGTATTATACATAACCTATATGATTATGCAGGCTCTGTAGGATAGACAAGGCCTTATAGAAGAACACTACTTACATGTGAGTTTCAGAGGTCTCCCCCTTGCTTCCACTTGAGTAAAGTTTTTAGAGTGAAATTTTACATGGCAGGTGTCTACCTCAAAGTGACGATGTTTACACCTCTGTCAAAGCTTTTGGTTATTTTGAAGCAGTCTGGAGGGAATGAAGCAGGTAGCAAGGAAGAAAAGATCAAATGAGAAGCTGGTAGTGGCAGGAAAGGAACCTGAGTGACAGGAGGAGACAATGGGACATGGTGAGGACACCAGGAGTGGTGAACAATGAAGCTGGACTGCTGTGAGGTGCTCCAGCAGAGTGTGGGACTGGGCAGGCCAGGATCAAGGAACTAGGGACAGAGAAGGAAGACAACAGTAACTGAAGAGCTAAGTTGACATATACATGTGGGAAATATCTCTCTGAGTGCTCACACCAGTTGGTAGGACAGTCTTAGGCATCAGACCCTCTGATGTATATTTAAATTATTTATTAGGAAGAAATTCTTTACTCTGAGGGCAGTGAGACACTGGAACAGGCTGCCCACAGAATTTGTGGATGCTCCATCCCTGGAAGTGTTCAAGGCCAGGCTGGATGGGGCTTTGAGCAACCTGGTCTAGTGGGATGTGTCCCTGCCTATGGCGGGGGGGTTGGAACTGGATGATCTTGAAAGTCCTTTCCAACACAAACCATTCTATGATTCTATGTGTTTCAGTGAACCACTACATTTCACATTGACCGTTGCCTAGGAAGCTGTTAACATGGAACTCTTCTGCAGACATTTTAATAAAAGTGTGATGTTTAATAAATTTGTGACTGAAATCAGTGGAGTCATTGAATCAGAACAGGATAACATTCTCATATATAGATACTAGAGAAAATGGGGTAGCACTTCACTTTTGTGATACAAATGCTTAAATTCCCATCTAGGTGTATAATGCAAACATGACACATTGTGGAGCCATAGCTGTACTCACAGTCATGCCAGTGTGACAAATTCTCTAGGGGAACCATTTTGATTCAAAAATTCTCCTCAATATCTTGCTGCATATATCAAAAAGAACTGTTAGCCATTTTTTCTTCTGACATTTCTGATACCAGTTTTCTCTATGGTCTCTGAAAGCTCTCCTGCAGCACTTTCTGTTATACATTTAATACCCTGCAGAATATGCCTAGATTACCTTGAAGTAATAGATTCACAGTTTCATAGGTTTATAGATTGTCACCCCTTGTGAGAGTCTGTTTCTTGCTTTTGTCCAAATACTTTGAAATCATCCTTAATATAAGCCAGGTTAAATGCAAGTATAAGTTGTTAGTTACAACATGCAAAGTAGGAAAGAGAGTTACAAATATTTATGAAATACCAATGTGGAAATTAAAGAAGAAATTTACTTAATTTGTGCTAGGATTAAGCAGAAAAGTCTCCTGGGTTTTTTTCAGTCACTGTTGCCTTCCCTGACACCTGCCTGCAAGGTTTTACTTTTCAGACCATGCTCATCACAGAACATTACAGTGTCCAATAACTGAATTTAAAAAAAACAAAAACAAACAAACCAAAAACAAAAAAACAAACCAACAAAACAATACAAAACCACACACCACCTGTTTTTTAAAAAGCCCAGCAAATTCTACACGCATGCAAACCCTTAAATTGTGGTTGGAGGCATAAGCACTCTGAATTTAGTAACTACTCTGATGAAGGTTGCCTGAATAAGAAGGCAGAATAAGAAGCAGGAAAGTTGTTCTCCAAGCTGTATAATGCTAGTAATAAATGCATTTTATTTCTTTTTAAGAATTTCTGCATGATAAATAAATCTCTACAGCCACAGTTATCAAAGGAAATCAGTAAATATTTGATTCATCTTCCTTAAATTTACATGTCTAAAGTGTCTGTAGTCAATGGAGAGAAACAGGCATTTCTAGGGGGTGATTCTTCAAACCCCTTTAGGAGGACTTTGAATGGCATGAAGTTCTTATCACTCCTGACTACAACGGACTCATTTAGACAAAACACCTAAGTTTTAGACCTCCGCCTTTGCCCTCCCAAAGAGTGAGATTCATCTTACCTGGTCTCAGTCTACAAGCAAGACAGGTTTTCTCCGCCAGTGCAGAGAGGCACCTCCAGAAAGCAGTTCATCCTGCTCTAAAGCTCTTTTCTAACTGATGGAGGCAATGACTCTCTTTAGCTGCCTGTCACTCCATTAACTGGAGAAAGAAGCAGCTTAGATAGCTAGATCATATTACACACTTTAATATGAAATAGCTAAATTGAAATTAATTTCAACCTACATGTTTGTTTGTTTTTTTTCAGCTTGAGATTTGGATCGTCATTTGCTGACGTTTTGGGCACTTATAGCTGCGCATTCAATCAGCAGTAGGGACAGTACGCTCGGAGCAGGAGTGCCACAGTGTACTCAGAACTCTAAAAAGTGAGCAAAGAGATAACACAAAGTGGATCTGCTAAAATTAGTGGATAATCATTAGGATCAATATCACCATGCTTCAGTTCAGTACTTCTAAAATGGGATAATATAATCCTTTCACTATGCAGATATTTTGTGGAAAGAAAGCAAGTGATGTCTGAACAGTCTAATAATGTGTGTCACAGAATGGCTCCTGAACAAATTAGTAACTATTGTTAGAGCAAGATTTTAATATTATGTAGTAAACAAGCCCTGAGAGAAATACAAAATATGAAACAGCCATTCACTGAGAGCATCGAGCATACCAGATGAGGTAGTTCTCCTTTGGGCAAAAAGCTGAGCAATCTGACCCTTAAAGGAGATCGCTTTAAGGCAAAACTTCATAAATTTAGGGTTTCTTACTCTTTATTGCTTCATTTGGTATTCTTATTAAAGGTTAAATATTACTTTGGTGTGTATTATACTAGACTTTTGCAAATAGATATGCAAAATGCATGTGTATATGTATGCATATATCTATACATAAATATGTGTGTACACATTTTTATATATGCATGTATATAAACCTGTATACATAATCATTTGCATTTGAAGTTGTGCTGAGGTTTGGAAGGTCAGCTTAAGTCAGTGGAGATGATTTAGTGTACAGCTGGAAGGTGACATGGTAAAGGTGAGTGATAAATCATGTCTGGCATTAGCTATAACTTCCTGGGAGCTAGAATATCTAAATAAAAATATGGTTTAACATACCATTATTCAAACGATAGAAAAATTTCCAAACATCTCTGATTAAAGAATAAGCGTAGAACTGGTTGTTGTATTAATAATCGATATGTGTGTTTCTTAAAAGAAACTACAATTCAAGGCAATTTTAGACCTCTGGTAGATTTAGAATTCGATATTTCTGTTGTTAATTGTTCATACAGTTTATATCTGTATAGATATTTATATTGTTCTCTCTCTTGTGGTGCCTAAGTATGTACCCAATAAATAACACAGTAAGATCCATTCAGTGAAGAGTTATGGAGAAAAAGAACCACAGTCATACAAGCTCAACGTGTAATATTCACCTAAAAGGCAATATGATCTTCTAAAGGCACTGGGCTTTCCCAAAAGCAATTGCAGAGGAGCTGGGCATATTCCTATTTAAAGAGCTATTTATAACTTCAAAACAACTTGTTGTCAAATGGCTAGTTAAAATCAATGTGTTTCTGCCATGAGAAAAAAGTGCTCTCTCCTCTACACCTGTTTGAAAGTCTGATATAGGCAAAATAACTGCCTGCATTGGAATAGAGCAACTGATACGTACACAGTGTGTGTACACCGACCAGGCATTGCCCAATACTTGGATTAGCCCTCCCAGCTTTACTGTTCATCATGCAGACCTCGAAAGAGACAACATCTGAATTAAAGCTTATCATAGCTACTGCAATTGGCTCCTTTTCTCCAAATCAGGAAGAACCATGATACCATGAGATTTCACTGACTAACTTGACTCCCTCTCCAGGCAGTTATATTTAAATGACAAAAAAAAAAGTAAGAAATAAAGAAAAAAAACAGTTGATGTCAGAATACGAACTTATGAAAAGTACCATCACCTCACAGTAGTCAAGGGTATGACATTAATTTATGAAAGCTGAAGAATGAGCCCATACTGTTCACATTGTAAACCAGTTGACTAATAAGCAGTGCAGCCAATAAATCCCTCTTCCATGTTTGTTAACAAAAAAAAAAGTTTCCCCCATTACGGTTTCAGTGCTCTAGTTGCTTGTCCACCCTCTCCTTTAAATCATGAGAAACTCAATTGAAGGAAAAAGAAAAGTTATACTGGTCCAAAAGTAGTGGAACACAGAGAACAATTAAGTCCCAGTAAGTTGACCCTACTCTAACTGAAATCAGTTAAAAATAGTCCCAGTGACTTCAGTGCTGTAGCATCAGGACCTAACCACTGAGAAGCCGACACATTTTGCTATCTCTGAATGCTGAATGCCTCATTTGGGATTTAAAGAAATATGTGATTAAAATCTAATTTTGTCACAAGATGTACTCGGACTGAAGCTGAGCAAATAATTGATCATGAATAATTTATCTGAGGAAGTTTATCTCTTTTCTTTGTCCCTGAACATCCATGAATAGATCATAATTTCTTCAAATTCACTTTTGCAGACTTTCTTGATTCTGAATCAATTGGGTGTAGTTTTCTTTACACATGGATTACTCGATCTTCACTCTTTCAGCTGTGTTAATTATTTATGATTAGTCAGAAGTCTCATGATGTATCCCTCTAATAGCATTTCTGGCACAGATACACCTCTAAAACTAAATTACATTTTTAAAAAACAAACACTTGCACAAGATCATAACAAAATCTCCGTTTCTTACTTCAGAATGCAAATATAAAGGGGCATAAACATGAGTAAAGCAAAGTTGTGTTGTTTAACTGGGTAATTAGTCACAGACTTTCCCTGCTTGACTTTCCAATAGGTCTCTATTTTAGAGATTGTGTTGCAGTAGAAGGTTATATGGAAGCGAATTGCCTGTCCCTGTGTATGTGATATGGCCGCAATCTTACAATATTAAATGCTGTCTTCTCTCTCTCTAAAACTTTGTGAGGTGATGTTATCATCACTCCAATTTATACAGTTGTGTTGGTGTCCGCTTTTTAAATTACGTAGATCAACTATGTATTCCCTATACCAATTTGCCTATTGTTAATAAAGTTGAATTCATGTTCGAGCTATATTTATTAATTTCCTATCCTTTTTCAACTTTCCCTGCAAGTTTCATCTGTGCATATTATGTAGAAGTATTATAAATTGGAAAGAGATGTTATATTGAAAAGCTGAAATTGTGCAATTAATTGTTCAAAAATTAAATCACCGTGTTAAAAAAACAACCTGTAACATTTCTTCCTTAACTTTTTGAAACCCACACACAGGAAACTCTGTATGGTGTATGTGAAGTGAAGAAATTCCTGATGAATATTTACTTGACAAAAACTAAACCAGTACTGTTAAAGGACAAAACTTGTAAATAAGAAAAAGTTTCTACAAGATTATAATTTGTACTGTCAAGATATACATGAAAGTCATCCAAAGATGAGAATGAGTCATTATGTATTTACAAACTGTACTCTGAAAGCACACAGAATTAATCAAGAAAAGTCTGACACAGTAAGCGACTCTTCAGAAACTACAATTCTAAAAAAGAATTTGATATGTTACAAATAGTTATTAAATTAAAAACAATAGGGGTAGTGTGGCAAAATTGTCATATTAGACATTTCATTTTTAAGAAGTTTTTCCTCCTGAAATTCAAAGTGAAAATGTGACAGTGAAGCTAATAATATATTCTCACGTGAAATTAGATCACATGAATCCAAAGAAGTACTGTGGTTATCATTCTTAGACCTCTATTTGAAAAATAAGTTTAGTTTTATTAAAAAGCAGTCCACCATTAAAACAGACACAAACTGCAAAGAAGTTTACAAAAGGTCTAAAATGTCTTTTAAAAATATATAAAATTTAATTTAATTTTAAAATTGTTCTTCAAGGAGGTTACAAAGATGGAGAATTCCTGGGCAGAAAGATTAGGAAAGGTCTTGGAAACTAATCAAGGCAACTTATTAAGTAAAGCAACAGAGTTAATTAAAAGTAATTTTGCTGACTTTAAAAAGTCAGGCATTGAAAGAAACACAAAGACATTCCCAGTGTAGCTGCAAACACCAACTTAACTATGATCAGAAGGACAAGCTGAAGGATTATATTACCAGTTTTCATAAAACAAATAGAGCATCAAAAGTTAAACAGAGGCAGCCGATAGAGGTTTGTAGACAATAGGTTTGTGTGTTACTTCTGTTGTTCTGATATGATCCTACTACTGCACTAAAAATTGACCTTCCCATGGGAGTAAAGGAGAAGTTAAAGGTACTATAATTTGAAAAGACATGCATTTGCACAACTGAAAAAGATACAGAAAGAAGAAATAAAACAGTGGAATTTAAAAACCTTTCAGTTAAGATGGAGGAAAAAAGTCATTTCTCATAAAAATTTCTCATTCAAGTGGTGAAGAAACACCGCTATTACAAACATGGAATGCTTATTTTGTCCTGATTTGCAACTGAATTAATTAGGGACATATTTTGCTGGGAATTGTTCAGTGCTATTGTTTTTAATACAAATGCTAATTTATCCAATTTGACTCTTTCTGGAGGAAAGTATCAAGAAATATTTCATTGGGGAATGTGTCTTAAAATGTAACTGTGTGAAAAAACGTGTTATAAAGACACAGATATCCCCCAAAACTGCAGCCATCTAGTAATATCACTTAGGTATTAGGCACTTGTCCGTATTTTTTTCTTTTCTCTCATTTGAACCTATATTTCAGCATCCCATGGGAATGCGCAACAACCATGCTAAGAATAGTTTTCTTCAGGCCCGAGAACATGGATTCATTTATATTTAGCTTAAACATAAAGAAAAAGAAAGGAAAAAATGGATAAGCTTATTTATTTTGTGTGCAATTAGCAGTGGAAGCTCATATATATTTCAGAAAGAGAACTTAATTTTTTATCCAAAGAATGAGGAGAATACTGGAAAAAAAGATTTAAGGAGGCTTGTTTCCCAGTAGCTAGTAGCCTGCTGAGGGTGCAAAGCAAGAATAAACAAATAGGTCAAAAACTGTGGGGCTTCACTAATTCTTCGTAATGGCTTCCCTGAGCTTGTCCTGGGAAGACTGGGAAAATATTCTGTTATCATGTTATCCTCACATGTTTTGCCAGGTGTGAATCTGTGATTCTGTGAATCCTCTAATGCAGCTGGTTAAAAAAAAAAAAAAAAAAAAAAAAAAAGAGGAGGTTTAATCATTTGATACTAGAGCCTGAGTAATATCAGATGCTGAACTGGTGTTGCTGGCAACATATGTTCTGAGGTCCTGCTTATCTAAATTCAGAGCAATTAGTAAGAAAAATCTTTGATTCTGATCAGAGAAGAGACCTGGATTCAGATCTTCACCCTCCTGGCCTTCTCATGGACCCGTAGAAATATCAGTGTCCTGACTGGTAACATCGCTATTTTATTTTTGTCTCAGTATCTTATAGAAACAATCTTCAAAAGTTGCTGAAAACATCAATGTTTTCCTTTAAATACATGTTGGGTTATCCCCAGACACACACATGCCACATACAGTGTTATACTCGTTTGATGACCTACGAGGAGATGGTTTCTAATGCACACCCATTAAATGTAGTAGACTGATTTTGTATTGCCTAAAGATTCCTTGACGCTTTATCTTTCTCAGTGCTTGAAACAAAGTGCAATTGAGAACCAGACATTTTCCATTATAGATGTCTATTAAGGAAGCACACATCTCTGGTATGATTTAAAACAAAACAGCAATTAAAAAGCCCCAAACCAGTACAAGCTGTTTAGCTAACCCAGCTGTTTTTGCCAGATTCATATTAGGGAGCCTTCACGTTAACCGCTCTGCTGCAAAATTGTGGGGGCAGCAACTTCCAGGAAAACGACAGTAGCAAGCAGCATGGGGAGCAGCAATTACTTCATCCAGCGCCAACATCTGAGGAGCGAGAGGCTTCCTGAAAAGTTGGACTTTGTGCCCTCACAAGTTCTGACAAGTCTCAGAAGGTACGCTACCTAAAAGAGATTACAACTGAATGAGGTTTTGCTCCTATTTCACACAACTCCAATATAAGAAAGGAAAACCATCTTCACTCTGCTATTAGCCTCCACTGGTCTGGAATCTATTTTTTAACCATTTCAGTCTGAGCAGTTCCACTGACTGAAGTAATTCAAACCTATAAGATAAAAGGGCCTTTTGGCAGTTTCCAATCTCTAAAACTTTCAGACACCCTGGAGACTGATGTATTTTTAGAATATATTAAGGAAATATAAAACCTGAGACATGTTGTATAGTTAAAGTAAATCCATAAAATTTATTTTCCAGAATCCATTCCTTGTGGCCTAGTGGTATTAAAGAAAATGTAAACATAGCATAGTATCTTTTAAAATATTTTAAAACCATACAATAATGTTGCAGAAATAATAAAAAGACATCTTCATACATATCCTGATGACTATCATATGGTCAGGTAATAAAATCTAGGAAGAATAAAGGCAATTTAATTATTTCTGTAGGTCAGTGAGCAGTTAACATTGATATCCTGATATAAAACTAGATTTAACACAGATGGGATAGGTTAAACGTTTGAGTATACGTATGCCCAAGATCATAAATAACTGTCAGAGGCTTACAATAAATAAAATTCTCAAAAGGACTTTTGTAAAACAGGAATGTGAGTCCCATTGAAAATCTCATTTAATTTCAAGGTGTGCTCTCAAGATTTATATTCCATTAAGTATTTACCATATGTGCTTCTCTGAATCAGATGGCTAGAATCCCCATTGAATTGCCAAAGGGAGAAATGAACACATTTGCTAACCTGTAAATGTCTCCTGTTGACTTGGAAGTCACGCGCTATGTGATCTATGGTTTGGAGGCTGCTAGTGGAATGGACATCGATCCATAACATCAAAATGAAGAGGAAAAAAATAACTTTTCTGTCAGTACCTTTGTCATTTCTGCTGTCAGCTGTTTCAGGACTGTCAAGAGAAAAAGAAAAATAAGGTCATTTCCCTAGATTGTAATGCAGAAAGAGAGGTAAGTTTCAGTGATTAGAGCTGGCTAAAAACTTTAAACAGGGCCATTTCCACAGGAGAGTATCATGTAAGCGACTGGAATACTCATGGGATTTATTCAGCTTCACTCAAATTTCATAAAAATAACTAAATCAAAGCAAAGTTAAAAATAATTGCCCACTTTAAAGTTTCACGTTTTGTCTTTCATATGATAATAGTCATCCCATATTGTATTCATTATACATTATATTTAATAATATTCTTTTTAAAAATACCATTAAATAGATTTTCAACATTGAAGAAAAATGCTTCACCAATATAAGACCTGATTCCAAAATCAAAGCAGTTGGAATTTCCTTTCCTCAAAAAAGTGGATCTTTGTTCTGTTTGGGAACAGTCCTAAATTCTGAAGTGCCAGACCATCCCACCAAATTTAAAATTCTGCTTTCTGAACATTTCCAAATTTTAATTTCTCTATAGGATTATTAAGGATTTAATTATTCTTAGCATTCTTTTCCAAATAAGCAATCATGAAACTTGGATGATGCATACAGGCAGCATATTCAGAGCATAGGGAAACGTAGCAATGACAACCACACCATGGAAAAGCATCAGGAAGGTCTAGAGTGAAGACTGAAGAATGTGATTTCAGAGTGGTAGCGTTTTCCCTTTGTGCTTTTACCAAAATACCTGTCATATGTCATGTTTTCTGTATCAAGATTTCTGGATCCTTCCTAATACAAAACCTATTCATGAAAAGGAGAGAAGTTAAGAGAAGTTTTCATGATATTGTGGTAAGTCATATTTGTTCTACATTCTGAAATGCCTTAGAAATAACAAACAAAAGTATTTTCTTGGTCCAAGACTAAATTTGCATACCTGTCTAAGCTAATTTATTTATCAAAACACTACCATAAATCCTCACCTAGTTTTACTGAGCTTTGATTCTACAATTTATTTCCCTCCAACCTGCTTTCTACAGTTCCAAAACTCTTTGGCTGACTTTTTTCTTTCGGCTGACTTTTTTCTTTCTACTGACTTTTTCCTTTTTGGATGACTTTTTCTCTTTCCTTCTGTTACTCCAATATTAGCAAGGGGATGCCTTGGGAGCTACCTGGGATATGTTTTTCCCACTGACCAAGCATAAGACTAAACCTTTTTCAGGAAGGTCTGTGATGATGACAGTGCTGATGGGGCTCAGCCAGAGCTCCAGCGCGTGATGTTCAACACACGCAGGGCCAAGTTCTCCTGTTAGTATTCCAAATATACTGGGCACAAGTGGAAAAAAAACTTGTTACAGTTCAGTAGCAGATGACCAAAAACTGGCACTTCACTGAAAGCAGTGGGACAACCTTCACCTCTGGCTTTACAGGAGGTCCGGCAGCATCAGCTGGCTCAGCAAGCTTCAGCTTGGTGCTCTGACATGGCAGAGTTGCCCTCTGGAAAATTCCAGGGGCCTTTGCTGCAATTAGGATGGTCCCTATTTACCATCCAGAGTGGGGCTTTATCTGGGCTTTGCTGGAGCCCATTGGAGGCCACTGCTGCCGTCCAGAGGTCCCCCATTCTAAAAAATATAAAAGTCTAAAAAAATCACTTTTAAATACAGCTTCACTTCAGTAGACATTCTGGAGGGTTGTATAGGCTATGTTTAGTATAAGCCATTGTTTCTCTGCTTTTTAGAACCTGACACCCACATCTAGATCCTCTTCATCTTCATCCAAAATAGGCGAGACCAAAAACATAACAAGGATCATTCCAGTTCTTTTTTTTTCCCATGTCACCATTTGAAACTTCTTCAACACAATTAGAGGGGATGAATCCTCTTGTGCCTTCTGTCAGCTCTCCCACATACCAACTGGCTTCATCCACCTCTCCAAAGACATAAACATATCGTCCAGCAGTTAGACAAAGCTCTAGTTCAGGCTGATCATTGGGACCATCAAAAAGATTGTAGCTGTAATGAGTTATGAATGTTTGAAGCTTTCCCAGTTGTTGTCCCAGAGTCTGCAGGATGATGGATTGTTTGTCTGCTACCAATTCTTCTATTTCACTTGTAGGATCCTCCTCTGAAAGAAGGCAGGAACCAGGACTGTCCTCTGTCCAAGCTGACTCTGAGGTGCTCTGAAACTGATTCTCCAGTTCGTCACCTGGGCTTGAAACATTTGCATGGCTTCATTGTGTTCTCTTTTGACTTCTGCGTGAGCACTCTGCAAAACCTTGTCTTCCTTTTCTTTCTTCTGTAGCACTGACTTTGTCTCCTCATTTTTCTTCACCAGGTGTTGCCTTCTTTCTGCCATTTCTCTCCTGGCTTTCAGTTTGTGCTCTGCATCTTCCATTTGGGTTTGAAGATAGCTGATTGCTTGGATGGCAGAATTTCACTCCTCTGCCACTCATGTTAGTTGCCCCTTTAGGTCAACATTTTCAGCTAGAACATTTTCTGAGCAGCACATCTGCTCACAGAGGCAAGAATTTTCTCCAGCCAGTCTGGTGTTTCCATTCGTCATCTCCATAAGCTGCACCTATAACTCCTCACACCTTTGGCTAAAGGTGCTCATATAATATAAGCCCTCTTCTGCAGTCAGTTGGGCCTGAAGCTCCTCAGCTGCCTTCTGTGAGATTTCATTCTGCTTGTCCTGTGCAAGCAAAACTCCAGCAGGCTCTATCATTTCTCCTGCCCTCTGTTGGGAAAACACCTTTCAGGCACAGTTCCTCAGTGGAAGAGTAGCACTGGTTTATTCATCAGGTGCTCAATGGCCTCCTGCAGATGCCTGCATCTTTCTTTCAGCTGCTTGGTGAGGGCAGCTAGTTTAGCATTTTTTCTCCTGGAGCCTCTCTGCCTCCTTGCATGCTTCTGGAGAGCTTCTCTTTCTCAGGAGGTGGTTCTCCATCTCAAGGGCACAGCATTGCCTCTCCAGGTCTTCCAGGGCGTGTTGCAGGTGGGTGTTCTGCTCCAGCAGCCGGCTGCATGTGCTACCAGGAAGCACCAAGTCTTCCTCTGCAGACCCTGGCACCTGGACCAGAGCATCTGCCACAGCCTTGCATGTTGTTTGTTGCCCAGCACTGTGGCTTTTGTGGGGTCTCTCCTGTAGTGCCAACTGGAAAGATCAAGGCTTGATCTGTCAGCTGACCACTGCCGTGTCCCGAGACCTCTACATCTCCTGATGGCCCTGGTGCCCAGGAAGACCTTTGGACCGGGGCCTGCAGGGGGAGGTAGGCATCTTTGCCTTGAGATGCTCCAGGATGTACTTAATGAAGAGTCTCCTCTCCCGCTGCAGCTCATTCTGGAGGTGGAGGATGCTGGTGGGCTGGTAGCCATCTGCCTTGCAGTGGATCTCATTGAGGACATTCTGGATCTTGCTGCGGGCTGCCCTGCAGCTCTTGCTGGGCCTCACCATCTCCTCAGCCAGCTGCTGTTGCAGCAGCTCCTGCACCTCACAGAGCTCAGCCTCCATTCAGCAGAGCAGCTGGCGGGGCTCTGCTGCCTGCTGCCACAGGTTCAACTCCTGCAGCTGCTCTGAGAGGCAGCTGCAAGCCACAGGCCCCCAGCCTGCACCCTCCCATGTCATGGCTGATGGGATGGGGAGTAAGACGTTGGCCACCGAATGTTGCTGCCAATGGTCACTAACTGGTGTGTTCCCTGGGTCTGCAAGAGGCGGCAGCAGTTGCCTTCCTTCACTGTGCAAGAACAGAGACAGCATCTCCCATGGGCCAGGGTTGGGCAAGTGTGGCCTTATATGTGTGTCCTGGCTCTGAGCAGTCAGTGGAGGGCAGTATGGCCTTATATGGAGTGTCCTGGCCCCCCTGCACTAAGGCCTTTGTGACAGGTTGACCTTGGCTGACCACCTGGTGCTCATCAAGCCGCTCTATCACTTCCCTCCTCAGCAGGACTGTGGCTAGGGGGACAGAAAATAAGATGGAAAAGGACTCATGGGTCGAGATAAAAGCAGTTTAATAAAGGGAAAGCAAAGGCCACACATGGAAGCAAAGGCAAATGAAAAGATTTATTCTCAACTTCCTATCAGCAGGCGATATCCAGCCACTTCTTGGGAAGCAGGGCCTCAGTACGCGTAGCAGTTTCTCCAAAAGACAAATGCCTTAATAACAAATGTCCTCTCCCCTCCCCCTTTCTCTTAGCTTTTATTGCTGAGCAGATGTCATATGGTATGGAATATCCCTTTGGTCAGCTTGGGTCAGCTGTCCTGGCTATGTCCCCTCTGAAACTGCCCACCCCCAGCCTGCTGGTGAGGGGGAATGTTGGAGAGACAGCCTTGATGTCGTGCCAGCACTGCTCAGCAGTAACCAAAACACTGGTGTGTTATCATCACCTTTCTAGCTACAAATAAAAAGCACAGCACCATGAGGGCTGCTATGGGGAAAGTTAACTCCATCCCAGACAGATCCAATACAATAGGGAATAAATATCTGCATGTGCTGTTAGTCACTTTGCCTATTCAAATCTCACCTAGCTGTTTTCTTAAAGACTGTATCTGTATTAGCAGAAACAATTGTGGGCAAGAACTTTGTTAAGACTGCATGAAGAGCCGCAAGAGATCTTTGTTTTCCTCTGGGACATAATTACTCACTTTCATCACCTCAGCCTGTGTTAACCCTGTTACTAACCTTACTGGGTCTATTAGCAGCACCTCTCAAGTTTTTCTGCGTTAGTTCATGATGGGTTGGCTAGCAAGAGATGACACCAGAGCATCTTGAGTAGCGTGATAAGGAGAAACCTTATTCCAGGCCGTAAGACCCTACAAGGTGGCACAGCATCTGACTAAAGTATGGTCCCCCAGCCTTTGCCCTGCTTCCTGCTCCTCACACAACTGGCTAAGGGTGAGAAGGTCAAGGTCACCTTGTTATGACATCAGGTCATGGAATACAGAGAGGATGTGACTTTGCACTTCATAAAGGTATGAAGTTCTCCCTTATCAGTGTATTACATAAGACAGAAGACAACTTTACCCAATCATAAACAAAGATTACATGAGTACACAAATAAATCACCTGTTCACTAATGGAGGTGTCATCCCTGGACATGGGCCCAGCAGTTGGCCGTGCAACACTTGTGCTTCATTCCTTTTCTAAGACAGCAACCTTCACCACCATTAAGCTAACTTTAAAATATTGTACAAAATGGGCTCTCTGAGCTGCAGAATATAACCGTGTGCACCAATACTGAGTTTCTTTCCTGAGTCACCATGATCTGATTTCCTCTTCTTGTGAGAAGTCAGGCTGTGAGAAATTATTTGAACCAACAGACCTACCATGAGATGCAGTGTGCATTGTTAGTAGTATTCACAGAAAAGGAAAATAAAGATAAAATATATTTTGCTGAGACTTCTCTCTTGCATGACATTTTGAACATAGTGCATTTGCTGTGTAGTAAGGGAAAAGAAGCACATTTTCAGTAGTTATCTGTGAATACCACAACAGATCATATGTTTCTATATCCCTTCACTAGAATATAGTATGATTTTTCTGTACAACTACTATATGAGGTACTTGTAATTCTAGCTGCCAGCTAATCTATGCTTGAGTGCATTATAGACAACCCAATCTCCTCCCAAACCTCACCCAGAGACAGATTATTATTTCAGGGGAATTGCTGTTTTATTTAATATAGTAATTACATATTTAATCTGGTTTATAATACTGTCTGTACAATTCTGTAGACAGATGTTTTACTCACTGTAGCCATAAAATGTAAGGGGATCTGTGATTAAGTATTAACCATTTGCATAACATACCACATGTTCTTTATGGAGTAAAAGGAGTGTTAGGTTACATTTGGTCCATATCTGAATAAGGATCAATTTCACCCTTATAATCCCCAAGAATCAAGGAGAAGGCACCTGGAGGAGGAGATATGATCTCGCAGAGAGCAAAAGAAGTAGTTAGTTATGATGAATAACGTAAGAATATAGGAACTGACTTCTTGGAACGTATGAAAGTTCTCTCTAGTCCATATTCTGTCTGAGATGGTGGATAAATCAGTGGAATTGTTATTTGCTTGGAAAGCAAAAGGTGCAGAGTGATGGGATGGAGGGAATGATTAAACAAGGTGAAGAGACACCTACCTCAAGCGCACATATACAACTGCATACAGCCTGGTGAAAAGGGGAGGAGGAACTGAAGCACCGCATATGGTCAGAAAACTATGACATTGCAGGAATAACTGAGATGTGATAGGATAGCTCTCAGGGTAAAAGGGGAGCATCCCTCTATGTGAAGCAGCAGCTCCAATGTGGGGGGCTCTTGTACAGGATGGGCAACAGGCTGGGAAAAAGTTTGTGGGTCAGAATCAGAGAAGAGGTCGGTGAAGGTGACCTCATGGTGGAACTGTGCTACAGACCACACAATCCAGGTAAGAAAGTGGACAATGCTTCTCATTAAAAAAAAAATAAAAAAGTCTTTAAACAGCTCAAGGAACTCTCTGGATCATAGGCTCTCTTCCTTAACAGGGGACTTTAACTTCCCTGATGCCTGCTGAAGGACAAAATGGCAGGATGCAAGCAATCCAGGGAATTTCTGGAGGGTGTCAAGGATAGCGTCTTGATACAGGCACTGGATTGTGCACAGCTGGATTTGTTATTCAGAAAAGAGGAAAAAGTGTTTGGGGGTGTGAATCTCAATGGCTGCCTTGTCTGTAGCAACCATGAAGTAATGAAGCTGGAGATCCTGTGGGGATTGAGGAAGGCAAGTACTGGAGGACAGACCCTGGGTTTTAGGAGAGCTGACTGGCTTATCCAAGAGCTGGTAAGTGGGATCCCATGGGAGGCAGCTTGGAAGTAAAAAAGAGCCCAGGAAAGCTGCCACATCTGTGATGACAACCTTCTCCAGGTGCAAGACTGTCTGTGCTGATATTCAGGAAGACAAGCCAACTTACAAGGACACCAGCTTGACTAAGCAGGGAATTTGTTACTGAGCTCCAGTGCAAAAAGGCAGCAAAAGAGGTGGGAGTAGAAACAGACTACAAAAGAGGAATTTAGAGGTAATCTTAGGTGATGTTAGGAAAGCCAAAGCTCACCTAGGGTTGATATGCTTGAGGGGCATCAAGGGCAACAAGAGCTTCTATTGAAACTTTGGGAGTAAACACTTTGAAAATAAAAACTTTGGAATAAAAACAAAATTTGAGCCCATTGCTGAAAGGGTCAGGTGATTCAGTGACAGCAGGCACAAATAAAGTTGTGACCAATCAACAAACCCCTGCACTGGAAGAAGTCTCAGAGGAGATGGGTACAGGCGATGTGCTCATGAAGATCAAGAGAGAATGTAGGGAGTGAACACAGCTGCTGCAAAGATAGTTTAACTTATCTCAACACAAAGGGGACCAGACTTCCTTTTAAATAAAAGTTTGGATCAGTTGAGTGGATCAACTGGTTGTGTAAATGGTTTTCCCAATGTTAATGGTTTCCCAGAGTCAATTAAGTGTGTGAATGTCTTCCCGAGCTAGCCAGATCAGCAAGGGGAAAGTGTAGGCGTGGGTCAGTCCAAGATAGAGTACAAAAACTGAACAAACAAATTAACTTCAAAGAGAGCAACAGACTTCTGCTGGCTTGAACCTGCGTGTTCCTTACTGGCAATAGGGGACAACCAGTGTTGTGATGGTGAGCATGTAGAGACTGGCAATGGGAATCACATTTGCATCGTGATCCAAACATACATTGCAAGTGCTGTGTTCTGCCAAGTGTAGTGTATTGCAGTTTCAGTACATTGCTATATTGCTCTGCTAAATCAAATCCCATGAAACGTATACAAATAAGTAAATTTTGTATTAAATATTAACTCTTCCTCACGTATAATATCTCAGTGAAGCTGACCAGAGAATACTGGACTCTTACAAAGGTCCTCTCAATGGCATCTTTGCCTTAACTGTCATCAATATCTCCCAGGCTTCTGTACTTAGCAAAAGAGTTTAAGAAAAAATATTTTTACATTGGATTGAGCTTAGTCGGGAGAGTAACCAAGAAGGTTGGAGCCAGAACATTTACCCTGTGAGAAGAGAAGAGACCTGGGCTTGTCCAGTCTGGAGAAGCTATGGCTTCATATAGATCTAACTGCAGCCACTAGTGCCTACAGGAATCATGGAATCACAGAATGATTAGAGTCAGAAGGGACCTTCAAGATCTTTTAGTTCTAACCCCCCTGCCACAGGCAGGGACACCTTCCACTAAACCAGCTTGCTCAAAGCCCCATCCAACCTGGCCTTGAACACTTCCAGGGACGGGGCACCCACAACATCTCTGGACAACCAGTTCCAGAGTCCCACCACCCTCACAGTAAAGATTTCCTGCCTAATAACTAATCTAAATCTAGCCTCTGGCAATTTAAAACTGTTACCCCTCATCCTGTCACTACATTCCCTGATAAAGTATCCCTCCCCATCTTTCCTGTAGACCCCCTTTAAGTACTGAAAGGGTGCTATAAGGCATCTTCGGAGCCTTGTCTTCTCCACGTTGAACAACCTCACCTCTCACAGTCTGTCCCCGTAGGAGAGGTGCTCCTACTCTTTGCTCATCTTTGTGGCCCTCCTCTAGACTTGTTCCCACAGGTCCATGCCCTTCTTATGTTGGGGACTCCAGAGCTGGATGCAGTACTCCAGGTGGGGTCTCACCAGAGTGCAGTACAGAGGCAAAATCACCTCCCTTGACATGCTGGCCGCATTTCTCTGATGCAGCCCTAGGATACAGTTGATCTTCTGGGCTACCAGTGCACGCTGCTGTCTCATGTTGAACTTCTCATCCACCAACGCCCCCAAATCCTTTTCCTCAGGGCTGCTGTCAATCCATTCTCCTCCCAGCCTGTATTTGTGCTTAGGATTGCCCCAACCCACGTGCAAGGGTGGGAAGGGTGTTGAGCAGATGGAGCCAATCTCTTCAATTTGGTGCATGATGGGAGGATGAGACACCAAGGTCAGAAATCAAAACAAGAGATGTTTAGGCTAAATATGAGGAAAAGTTTTTTCACTGTAAGGGTAGCCCAGCAGTGAAGCAACTTGCCTAGACATTTTGTGCTGGCTGTATTCTTGGAGGCTTTTCAAAGCACTGAGCAACCTGTTTTGATCCCATAGCTGGACCCACTTTGAGCAGGAGGTTGGGTTAGAGACATCCTGAGGTACCCTGCAACCTGAGTGAATCTGTGATTCTATTCACTAGGGATACATAAAATAATGAGAAGAAAAAAAACTTGAACACTCCCTGTTTCTAGAAACCTTAAGGGGCATCCTGAGCCAAATTGTGTTTGCATTTTATGCTAATGACCTTTCTTCCCTGAACTAGTCTAATTAATTTATACCTTCTGCATCAAGACTGTCAAGACTGTCCTGTGGCAATAACATTAAAGGATTTTGCACTGGCTTGTTTGCAACTTGTTGCCCGCCAACTTATCCAAGGCCCTTTTTGTATTATGAGAAACTGTAATTAGTTGTTTCTTATTCCTATTCTCAATGCCATTTACTATTTTCTTGGTGTATTTTATTTTTCCTGTTTTCTGCTCCTCAGTCACCTCAAAGTTGAAGAATCCTGATACATTCAATCGCTTTGAACATAACTCTGGCCCTTCTCTCTGAACCTTTGCTTAGTTTTACTATGCCTTCTTTTGAAAAGGTGGTGATGAGTTCAACCAGAGCTGCACACAGTATTCAGGATTTGGATGCACCGTAAATACACACAGCAACAAAATGATGTTGCCCGATTTGTTCTCTATGCTTTATTAATAATTCCTAGCTTGCTTACTTGTCTGGTACAGAACGCTATGTTGTTGTGAGATGTTTTCATAGAATTATCCATAACAACAATTTCTCCTCTGAGTGGCAATAGCTAATTTAGAAGCTATCACTGTGTGTACATACTTAGGCTTGTTTTTCTCCAGGTGCATTACTTTGCATTTATCAACACTGGATTTCATCCACCACTTTATCACCCAGCCACTCAGTATCATGAGACTCTTCCCTAACTCTCTTCAGCTGGCTTTGAATTTTAATACCCAGAAAAATGTTAAGCTATCAGGAAACCTGTCACCTCATTGTGTATCTTCTTTTCCAGACAAATGAGTACACTGAATGGCACAGGTCCCAGCATAGTACACCATTGTATTTCACTGGTAACTCCCCACCCCAGCTACTCCTTTAATTCCTTTTAACAGGCTCCATCATAATTATAAGTCCTCTATGTGAAGCCTGAATTCTTGCAGAAGTTCTGGGAGGATTTTTGCTCCTAGAAAAAAGTTATGTTTGAAGTCATGGTTGTCACCATCACAGTGGCTCTTAGAAAGGATCCCACAAAGCCAGTTTGTTTAACAGCACTTGTTTAACAGAACTTACTTTCACCCTTGCATCAGTCTTTCCTCCTCTGCCATGTGTAAGTCAATTTTGCCTGCTGGTAGGGTGTTCTCTTGAGTATGTTTCTCCATCAAATTTCTGATTCTCTTTATACCCATACCATTTTAGCCCCACCTTATTTTGAGAATTCTGGCATTTATCTAGACATTTTATTCTGGTTCCCTATTTTTATGTGTCCTGTTTACAAAGGCCTTTATTTGTTGAGACTGCACTTCAGCTATATCTTACCTGAATTTTATTCACATCTGTGGCAGGTGAGATGTACAGAGTTATCATAAACCATAGGATACTGTGAGCATGTTTCTGTGTGCAGCTGGGGGTGCCACACATCTTGAAGCATAATCCCTGCCAGCTCTCTTCTTCTCCTGCCCCCTGAAAGTCTGTCTCTGCATTGCTAATTCCTTACAGTTGTCTTACAGGTGCAACTGACTTCATAATGCCCGAAGTAGAATATAAATAACAGAAATGTGCAGGAAGATCGATCAAAGAGTTTTTAAATTCTAGGGCTAAGGGAAATCCGCAGGCAATGGGGCACAATGGGACTTTTACACAATCTCCGGGAACTGACTGGAATTGCACAAGTTGGAAATTGCCTCATCTGTTAAAATATAGCATTATACTGCAGTATGCCTGATTTTCTTTCTCAGGATTACACTAAAATATTTCTATATATAAAATCACTTTATGTTGTCATTCTCATACTCAGTGTAGAGTCAAACATTGCAAGGACACCAGGACTTTTCTGTTTTGCTCTGGGGAAAAGGAGGCATAAAAGGGAAAATGACCCTTAGAACATGACAGGAACTATCTTTATCTTCACCAGTCGGGGATCTTATCGACCTTTGGGAAGAGCAAAATTAGATTATTTTCTACTAGGAGAAAAAAACCCCACATTCATTCCATCGTGATCCAAACACCCAGCTTTCATGTGTACCAGATTTAGAATTTTTGCCCCAATGTGGAATTAAATTGAATTCATAAAACAAATTTTTAGAGAGGAAGCCATAATTTTGTAATCATATTTGGGAATACTCACTGCATTCAAGCCTAGTCCTTTGGGAGCAAAAATGACAAAGAAACAGGCAGCTCAGTGCCTAATAAAAGATCCTTTCCCAAAACTGATACTTCCTTCAGCTGCTATTAAAGACAAAGTACATAAAAAAAGAGATACTGTCTCACAGCACGCAATATTTTACATATTGTAAAATAGGACTAAAATGAAAGCATAAGGCTTTTTATAATGTGGGAAAATCTCATGTAATTAAATGAAACAGGGACAATAATCAGGGTGTGTAGCAATAGGATGAGGTGTAATGGTTATAAACTGGAAGGGGGTAGATTTAGATTAGATATTAGGAAGAAATTTTTCACTCTGAGGGTGGTGAGGCACTGGAACAGGTTGCCCAGAGAAGTTGTGGATGCCCCATCCCTGGAAGCATTCAAGGCCAGGCTGGATGGGGCTTTGAGCAACCTGGTCTAGTGGGAGGTGTCCCTGCCCATGGCAGGAGGGTTGGAACTCGATGATCTTCAAGATCCCTTCCAATCTAAACCATTCTATGATTCTTTGATTCTATGAAATATACATGACAGAAGATAATCTCTATTAAGTAATTAGCACTGTAAAAGTCCCCAGTTGCTTTTTCAAATATTACCCATGAAGAAGAGGAGAACTTTTATGTAAGAATTTCTTACGAAAATCTTGCCTGATGAGGCCTGCAAACCAGTGTGGAAAGAAGGGTGTTCCTGGTCTTCAGCTATACAGGACACAAATTGCCTTCCTGTAGTATGATTGGCAGAAAGCACTCACACTTCAAGAAAGAAGTCCAGAGACAAATTCTTTTTGGAGTTTACATCATTACAAAATGTTTACATCATTTTAGACAGTAAAAAATAATTACATCACAGTCATATTATATACTGTATTTTGTGCCTAAAACTTGTAATATCATCTAATCTGTAGAATGATTTTTCCCCATCAAGACTTCAGTATTGGATATTCCTGTGGCTATGCTTGAATGTGGATAAAATCACTGCATACAGGAATTATTAACATTAGAGATAACAGTAATTATACATTACATTTTAACAGTAAGGAATAATTTGGGAAAGTAAGTTTTTGTACAGAGAGATTTGTTGGATGCTTATTTTTCAGATTATATGCCAAACTCAAGAGAAGGGAAGAAGGGAAGGGAAGGGAAGGGAAGGGAAGGGAAGGGAATATTTCAGTTGGAAGGGACCTTAAATAACCATCTAGTCCAACCACCTCACCAATTTAGGGTTGACCAAAAGTTAAAGCAAATTATTAAGGGCATTGTCCAAATGCCTTTTAAACACTGGCAGGCTTGGGGCACCTCTCCAATAAGCCTGTTCCAGTGTTTGACCATGCTCTTGGTAAAGAAATGTTTCCTGCTGTCCAGTCTAAACCTCCCCTGGCACAGCTTTGAACCATTCCCACATATCCTATCACTGGCTACTGGGGAGAAGAGCTCAGCATCTCCCTCTCCACTTCACCTCCTCAGGAAGCTGTAGGGAGCAATGATGTTGCCCTCAGCCTCCTTTTATCCAAACTAGACAAGCCCAAAGTACTTAACTGCTCCTCACAGGACATTTCTTCCCGTTCTTTCACCAGCTTTGTGGCCCTCCTCTGGACACACTCAAGGACCTTCACATCCCTCTTAAATTGCAGACCCCAGAACTGCACACAGTGTTCAAGGTGAGGCCGCACCAACACTGAATACAATGGGATAATTACCTCTTTTGACTGGCTGGTTATACTGTGTTTGATGCACCCTGGGATGTGGTTTGCCCTCTTGGCTGCCGGGGCACGCTGCTCAGACTATCTGCTCAGGCTTTCACTGAAAAGCCTTTTCTCCTTTCAGTAGTTTTTTCAACACTTGGATGTGTTCCTTTCCAGCTGGCCTGCACTATAGCTCTCCTAGTAAGGGCTGACCCCTTACCACTTGTAATGCTGTATAAAGCACGTTGTACGTTTATACCAATGCAACAGTAGAAAAGACAGAATTTGTACAATTAGCAGAAACCAGTTAATTAAGAGACGATGTTGCTCTCTGAGAAATGTCTGTTTAAGATATTTTTTCAAACATGGATCCTTTGGTGTCACTCCTGCACTTTTGCAGCCTCTGTACTAGAAGTCTGCCTGATAACATTAAATTATGCAAAATTATAGAAATATTCTCTTAATTTCACTGTAAGTAAAGCAGAGGCATAATTTACCTGGCTGTCTTTGCCAGCATAAGTGTTTTTTGAACGTCTTGCTTGAAGTAAAGTGCCACCAATAAGCAAGGAGCTAAGATGTTTTTAAGTCTGCATTGTGATCCAACCAAAATACCTCTGGGCTGTTTTCCCTGATATTTTGAAACTTCTAGCAAATGATCAAAGAAACAGCCTATTGGCATAAGAGGGAGTGCTGTGACTGATAAACACCTAAAACTGTGGACTCTGCCAGCCTTACAAATCAGGAAAGGGCTTGCTTCAAAGAATCAGTAAGCAAAATGAACATTTCTAAATGTGCTTAGTGTGGATAATAATGTTGCTGTTTTTCTTCTCATATTTAGTCCTATTAGGCATATTGAATGATAGGTTATAAACAAAATTACATTGGACAGGAGAAAACAAGCATGTGAAAATAAACATAAAATAGCATTTTTGAAAAATCAAGATTTAAAATGTTCTTGAGGAAAAAACTACAGTGTGACCTGGTTAAAAAGGAAAACAAACATTGACATTCATCCCATGAGGGTCATAGAATATTTCATTTCATTCTCTACAGAAACGATCTCTTAAAACAAACTATGTAAGAAGAAAACACAAAAGAGCTGTTCCAAAGAAGCTGACATCCTGTCATCTAAAGACCACCCCCAAGCCATTAACACATTTGACAACAACCTCTTGTATGATAACACATTGTTGTAATGACCTCTGTCTCAGAGTTACATTCTCTGAGTTCTCCTAACCTATGCTGTTATTCTGTGTGACAACCCCATTTCACACTAAGCAATAGCTATCCTGAAATTACTATTTTTTTCTCTATTTTTGAATTCTAATGCTTCATCATATCACAAGCAATCTAGAACATTCAAAGGAGACAACTCATTTGCTGTGTAGTAATCCCGGGAGTCAAGAGTCGGAGATCTGCTTCATTTGATGTCTCTGCTGAAATGACCAACACTGCACTGACACAAACTTCTGCACAACTATCCAAACAATCTCACTCCTCTTCAAGTCTGTTTAAGATTCAAGGTTCCTCTCCACATGCCATTTACGGGCACCCAAAACCCAGAAATGTACTGCTCAAAAATAGTATTTGACAACAAATAATTTAACTTCTTCAGATTCCCCTTCAGATCCCTTGGTTGTTTACCAAGATGAGTATTCTATGGATGTTTTTCAATATCAGTACAATAAACCTGATTGATTGGGTAAACAGCAAGCCACAAATTTATTTATATATTTCACTATCACTATATATTTCTGTACCCTTTTTCTCTCTGTCGAAGTATGTATCTGGGTGGTGACTACATCTTTGCTCTCTTTCGTTTAAATTTTTCTTTCACAGAATTTTCATTTTTGCTTTTTTACCTTCATTTTATATTTTTTCCCTTTCCTAAACTGCTCAAATCCTTTGATTCAGCTTATTCCCTATGCCCCCACCCCCACTCTGCAGGTCAAACCACCTAAATCATAAATCAAGTTTTGCATTATCAAAATGGCTTCAATTTTATGCATCATTTCAGATGGTAAAACCAACTCAGCAGGCATGTGATCAGTAGTCACAATGTCGAGTCCTGTTGAATTTATTTCATCCAATGCCTTAAATCAGCAGTCCCAACTGCTTACTGCCAGAGTGCTGTAAAGGTACAATTCCCCACATATTACATCTATTTTATCTTCTTTTTATTTGCAATGCATGTGTGTCCATTTGTTTGTGTAAAAGGATGCACTTTTAAAATAAAGCCATATCTTGTATGCTTTCTATGCCACTAGGTACAGCATTCGTCTTTTTCATCCACATCCAGGTCCATCTACGCCCATGAACCAAGTGATACAGGCTGGTTCACATTTATGTTGTTTATGCCCTACCGCATCGTGGCAGAAATGCAACATTGCATAACAGTTATCCTAGAACCTTTTGTGTCACCTCCACACCAGTTTATATGACTATTTATAGAGCTCTGGTTGACAATGGCTGGGGTAGCTTTGTTGTCCTTAATTTGTGCTTCATCAACCATGTGCAGTCCCCATGGGGGCCATCATAGTGCCAGTAAGGCTTTTGACAGACGTTGCTTTTTTCTTGCAATGGGAGTTTAGTAATCTTATCCTGAAAACACAAGGATTTCAAACAGACCCTGAATTCCTGGGTTTCGCTTGAGATATCTCCAACTCCAAAAGTCCTCTAAGTTGGTTCTCTGAGACCAGCAGCAAACACCAGGATCTCCCTGTGAGAAATTCCTTTAAAGGAAGACAGAGCATACAAGTAAGGCTTTGCAAATGCACAGTGCACTGCATTGTTCTACATGTGCTGTTTCCAAGGCAATAATTTGGAACATCATAGGCTAAAGCCATTCTTTGACAAGCAGAGCTATAGCAGGACACCACGGAGAACGCGTCTTGTAGGATGACATTATTATGTTTCAGGACGTTAAGGGGTAGCAGGGACTCAAGCTCATTCCTAGTCATCTGTAAATGCAGCAACCAGTTTGTAAAAGGTAAGTATAGACAATAAAAATGAAGATAAACAAAAGGAGAAGAGAAGGTCTTTGCCATCTGTGTCAAGGACATTTTGTAATGGCACTTCCTTGCTGTGTCTTTGAAGTATGTTCTTTGTAGCACGTGAACCAAGGTCACCTTTGTGCATTGGTTGTATGTCAAAACTGAGCTGGGCCTTTGAGATCAAAACTGGAACATAATCCCCCCTTGTTGACAAGCTGCTCACTTTTCCATTCCCAAATTGTACAGTGAGCTACTGGCAACACTCTAGTTACCAAGAGCTTTCCATTTGGTCCATAACTACATGGAGTTTGACTATCTGCCCTATCATGAGGGGGTTTCCACCTACTGTGGGATAGTGGAAGGAGTGTTCCATCTTCCCTCTTGTCCCCCTGATACCATTCTCTGTGTCCAGAACCTACGTATAGGAGGAAGCAAGCAGATTATGTCTCATCTCTGCAACTCAGGGGTTGTCTATATGCTCCCAAACTTATCTGTTCACCAACTCGGCAGTAATCCTTCCAAGCCTTGCTTCAGATACTGTCACCAATGGACTGTCTACATCCTAGGTGGGTCCAAAAATGCGGCTCAACAACAGGTAAATGCTGGAATGGGGAAGGTGAATGGGGCTGGAGCTTTTGTTCACTTTTATACAAGCTGTCTCTTAAATCTATTTCCAGCTATGGGGACATTTGTATTTTTGTAATTTGGTTGTAAATACACTCAGTTATATGACCTGCAGGCACAGTCGCAGTACTGTACACTTGCAACTTATTTGGACTTCCAAGGGGATAAGATTTTTGCACTTAAATTTTTTACATTCCCCTCCACCTGTGTGAGAGAAAGCAGTGAGATATGCACTTAAAGTACTTTCCAAACATGAAGAAGTACTGAGTATTCCAAAAGACTTACAAGGAAGGACTGTAATCTATATTAAATAAATCCTAATTTGATTCATTGAAGTTATGAAGTTCTGGTCTGGCTCTGAATGATCAAAACAAAAATAACTTACTTAAAAATAAATTTAAAAGTATATCCACATCATCAACTTGTGTAAACAGCTCGTCTAATGGAAAGGAAGTGAATGGGTAATGCAAAATCATTTGCAAAGAATGCAAGGGATTAAGGGGATTCACAACTATCAAGAAAATTGAGAGTTTATGCCAAGAGCCAGATCAATCCCTCTAGCAGAGGCTTTATTTTTGTAAACAAAAGGAACTTAAAACGCACCAAATTTAGGTTCTGGGTATCATGTTTATGCACTGCAAATTAGCCATTTTCCTGTAATTTTAACTCATCATCTGACATACCAAATCCAAATGAGACAGTAATAGTCCTTCTATTACGGGCTTCGTTTCTAATTACTGAGATCATCTGATCAGCCCCAGCCTTAGTTTTCAGGGGACAAAATACTTGGAAGTAAAATAGCTTAGCTAAACTGATTTAATATAAGACTGAGGGCAGAGGATTATAAGAATATAATTTATCATGATATGCACAAACCCCAGAAAGGCAGAGCACTGTCATGAACATTTGTGAAGGTGTATAGCATTGGAAGTAGAAGGCAATGAGCAGGAAGCAGCTCAAGGGTGAAGTATATTTTAGCAACTTGAGAAACTTATTGAGGAATTGCAGAGAACTTGTAATGATTTTCAATATATCTTTCAAAGACAACAGGGAATGCCAATTTTCAAACTCTGCGGGAAAAATTTTGTGGCTAATCATTCTCATTTAGAATCACCGAGAAAAGCTTCAGGTTTTTAGCAGCCCCACGTTTAGTGTGGACTGAAAAACAGGATTGAGTATGATGTTTTTATTCTTTTCCCCTAGAAATAAGGATTAACATAATTCTTACATATTTCTGAAAAACAGACAAAATATCAGAATATATTAAGTGTGATATGATTCATATTTCTTCCAATGCAAACCACATACATAGGCTCTGAGTTCCATGTTTAAGCAACAAGTTGTATTATAAATTATTTGTTAAGGGATGTTAGGAGCAGCCACCACCTCCAACAGCCCTGGCCCAGGATTTCCTCTTGTCCAACTGCTGGAGTCCAGACGGTTGCCCTGGGGACCTGGGGTCTCTGCCCGGGCTGAGGGACACGGCTGCTGATTTCCCACTTGCAGGTTTGTTCAGTAGGGAAGCTGAGCACCTATCCCAGAGACGCACACAGGACACGGACACGGCCCGCTACACAGAGAGGGCGTTGCCTTCAACTGCACCTACATATAGGACTGACATAAGAGGTAAGAACAGAGAGCCCTGACCCCTCCTCCTCTTGGACTGGCAGAGGCAGGAGGTGACTCATGCAGGTGCACACATCATGCACTCCTGCCCCGCTGGCTGGTCCAGCTCAGTGCTCAGTGCAAACACACACACATACTCACACACCTGTCCCATAGACATCTCCCACCCACAGGTCTCCCCAAATACCCATGCAGACCCTCCACCCACCTGATGCTACTATGCAGACCCAGGGCCTCCTACTCGCCAGTAAGTCGAGCTTGGAGTTTACTGGTGAATGACATACGTACACTCCTCACATGCCAGGATTGGGGCAGATACAGACAGTCACCACCCCCAGCAGCTGGCACCAGGCTCATCAGCTGTGACCCACAGTCATGCTCCAGCCACTGGCACTGAGCCGCCCACTCACCTCATTCATGCTAGTCCTTCCCAGTAGCTGTTTTTTGGGTTTCCCCCTTTTTCTTACCATCTAATTTAACAAGGTCCTTGAACACATGACCTTAAGGGAGCAGGCACTGTCTCCTTCCACACACCCTTACATTAAAAGGCTAAGTATTACAGAATCACAGAATGGTTGAGGTTGGAAGGGACCTCTGGAGGTCATCTGGTCCAAGCCACCTGCTCAAGCAGGATCACCTAGACCCAGTTGCCCAGGATGTTTTGAAGGACGAACATATTCAAGTAATCTGGAGATATTCAAGTAACCTGTCCATAAAAAAATGTGGGTAGGGTGTGGACAGGAAAGAACTTTCACAAAGCCTAATTTTGCACACGTAAGTACCTTAAACTAGGTGGTTTCTTTAGACTTCCCATTTAGTCAGGGGAAAGACATGGTATGTAACCTAGGTGCCCAGAATTGCTCAGATTTCCAGGGAGGATGCAGAGCATCCTAGGGAACCTGGCCACTTATGCACTGAGTTCATTTCCTCTTCTATGCCATGTGAAGCCTCCCCACTGTCCTGAAGGCAAGTGGCATGGCACAGCTCAAGCTAAACCCTTCTCTCAATCCTCCTGCAAAGCTGGTCTTGTCCATACTGCTTATTGACCTACACTGTCTCCAACCTGTGCTCTTCTGGTTGGTTGGCCCAAGCCAAAACTGCCAGGGCGCATGTTAACAAGCAAACAGCATGGACGAACACATGCCAGTCCTCAAACCATGCCTCACACTGTTTAATTTACTATTATTAGGTATGGTCATGGAGGCTGTTCCTCATACCATGCTTCTAGGCATAATCTTTATTTTTGTACATCATGTAACTTAGGTCCCAAATTCACTCATTTTGCGAACTGCCACAGCCCGTGAAGACTTTGCAGCTCTCAGTCATTCTGCCAGAGGTCACTATTCTTCCCACAGCTCTTCCATGGGAAGGATCATGCAAGCCCTCCCTCATCCTCTTCAGGCAAAGTCAGTCAGGTTAACTTAACCTGTCAATGGAAGTGGTCTAAGCTAAACTGACTAACTTTGCCAAAAGCAGATCAAGAAGAGTTCACATGATCCCTCCTGCTGGCAGGGCTGGGGTGGTCAGAATCATCAGCTGGAAGCTGGCGACAGGCCACTAGTAAAGAAGAAACATGAGGGGTAGAAAAACCCTTATACGGTCTTGGGAGGTGGCTTTTGGAGATCAGGCACCAAAATGCAAATAAATTAAACCTTGTGTGCAGCTGCTTGCTTAATGAACGCCTGCATGCAATAATCAGGCCGTTTTCTGAGAAAGCAGAGATAAACTAATATAAGCCAGAGGTAATTATCTTATCAAGTGAGTGAAAAGTTCACACTGATGGGTGAACCAATTACGGACTAATGTGCATTTAAAGACCTTGTGACACAAGGCCATCAGTGATTTGTTTTAAACAGACGTCGATGCCGTTGCAAATCTTCTGAGCTCCATGCAGCTAAAAGCTTTGCAATAAACACAGCTCTGCAGTCCTGTAGCTGCCATTTGAATAAGGGCCTCTCTTTTAGGCAAGAAGTCCTTGCCGCTGGAAAGAAGTTTCAAGTATACATATGTACCGTGGCTGCCAGCAGCTGGTAGCATTAAGCTCTTCTCCTCCTGGTCTCGCTGATGCAATCACAGATGATATTACATACTGATGCCAGTGGCGCTCAGCTGGCAGTGACCCACAATGGACACCACAAGTGCACCCCATCTTCAACAAAGAGGGAAAAGGTTATGCTTTACCCTCTATACGGCATCTGGGGAAGGGAAGGGAAGGGAAGGGAAGGGAAGGGAAGGGAAGGGAAGGGAAGGGAAGGGAAGGGGACACACACACCCTGTTTTGTCTTCCTCCACCCATTGAATTTGTTGGTTTTGTGTTTTTTTTTTTAACTTGAGGGATTCCAGTGAGCAGATTTGCAAAGGGGCCAGCAAACCCTTGCATCAGCACAACGATTAGGGGCTATGGATTGCCAAAAAAGGGGAAGCAAGTGGCTCAAGTAGAAAGGGGATGGAAGAACTCTGCTGCCTGTGAAAATGGAACAGTAATGAGAGGAAAGGTATTTACTGCTATTCCGCCATAAGGCAATCTCAGTTACTTTGTATTGACAACGTGGTGTTGAAAGACATCGGCTGAGCCTGGATGCATGCATTTCTAAAGACCATGTTTTCAAGTTTATCCTAGCCAATTTTCAGAAAAGCATCAGAAAGGCACCATTAGAAATGGCTGTTAAAAGATCAAGGGATATTCAGTTTAGAATTTAACTTAGTCTGCAATTTTCAATCAAAGGCACTCAGTATTGAACTCTTACATTCCCATGGCAGAACCCCAGTGTTGAGTGGCCAGAGGTAAGCTGCAGCTGCTGCCATTTGCTTGTGACATTCCTGGACTACGTGCAGCATTTCTGAAAATCAGGCGGCCTCAGTGAAAGGTGAACCTGCATTGCCAGCCCCTCTGCAATCTGCTTCTGCAGCTCTCAGATTCATGCCCTTGCTTCACCTGGTGTTGGAATGATATTCTCATTCAAAATTCAAGTGGCAGGTGTATCACTTATTTCTTCTTTCATATCATGGTAATTCATTGGTACCAATACTGCTGTTAAATGCGTTTAGTTTGAAGGAGTGCAGAATGACAACACATGTAGTCCTAAGATTTGACACGCTCTTTCAACTAGATAAGAAAACAAGCTGAATCACAAATACTGCAGGGCAGCTTGTTCCCAGCTCCAATATTTGTTCACAGCAGGAGAGATATCATGTCTGTGACAGAGTTCATGGTCACTTTCATAAGAAACAGCTTTTCATAAAAAACAACTTTGGAAAAACATTTCATTGTCAAAAACACCTATGTGCTGCTGCCAAGACACTTTACTTCCTAAGGTGCTGCTCCTGAAAGTGACATTTAGCTTAACAGATCTCACTTTCACTTTCTTTTGGTGTGCACGTCACAGTGTTTCCTGCTTATTGCCAAGCTGCAGATGGCTATATTTGGATTAGTGTGTCTTTTTTAGAACACTGATCTTCTGTTATCGGCATCGTTAGTACAAATTACAGGACAATCTTTCTTGTCCCCTGAGAGTCACTAAGGGAATTATATGAGCAAATTAGATCAAAGTTAAAGCTTAAATAATATAAAATACTAATAACCCTTCTTGAACAATGTTTCTTACATTGAGAATATGGCAAAGATAATATACAGTCACTGTATTAGAAGCATAATTTTTTAATGAATCTCATGAATAATATGCTAACCTCAATTCTTCTTATAGTGCCCTCTCATTTTCATTAGGAACAGACGTACAAAATTTGAGTGCCGTAATTAAGGTAAATGTGTTTTTCAGGTAGGTAATCCCCTTTTGTTTATGCCTGCTAGCTACATATTGACTGTTCTCATTTGTATTAGCACACGGGCATTGTATTTTAATTAAGTAAATAGAGTTTCCAATTAGCAAGCCTTAATACTTCACATATTTGGCCTAAGAATTTGAAGTTGTCCAGGAATGCTCTTTATCATTCAAGTTAGTTTTGCATACTTGTCATGTACAATTAGGTAACTCCACTAACAGTTTACTCAGCACTGATTCAGTGACAACGTGCAAGTCAACTGAAATATTTATTTACTTTTGCTGTTAGCGAAAGAATAAATCCTTTATTGAAACCAGGAAATATTCAAAGATCCTAACATATCAAATTAGACATCGAAAAACAATTGAATTATATACCTATTAAATAGTTTCTGATAGATATGAAAGTAATTTCTTACTCAGGTCCTGCTACAACAAAACACTTCAATATCAAGAAGTTTGGGGCCCAACTCTGTCATCCATAAAGAAACAGAACTGTCCTCTGTCAGCAAAGATCTGCCTGTGTAGGAATCCCCAAGCGCTGAAAGACTTCTATAATTTATCTATAATGTGCTGTGAGTTAGCTGCACTGTTACCCGGAAACCCAAAATTTAGATCAGCCTCATCTGGGAAAGATGTTAAAAATGGTAGTAGATGCACTTGTCAAAGTCACGGTTAGTACTAACTTTAGTGTTTCTGGGATGTCCTGGTAGTGGCCTTTAGCAGTTTGCTGTAGACAGCACTAAATAGGCAAGAATGCTCAGAAGTGTTCAGAAATGTTCAGGAGTGGTCAGATCAGCCCACATTTCCATTCCAAGTTTGATTTTTCCCTAATTCAACCAGGAAAAGTAAAGATCCAAGGAAAGATGCAGAGAATTAGAGTAATTTTTTGACTTCTATTACCATTTCAAAGTTAAACATTTTTCCAAGTCAGATGTTTGAAATTAAAATCCTGATAAGCACAATATATTTATCTATCTATTGAAAATTTGGGTTGTATTTATATTTAGGAATGAGAAAGTGGACATAAACTGCCCTACATTATCACAGTGTCCCCATATATATTTTTTATACAGTTATATGCAAAGAGTATAGAAGGAAGAAGTTACTGAGCAAGGTAGATTGTGCTTTTAATCTTTGGATAGTAAATAAAGGGAATAAAATATTCTTCTATTACACCTGCTTGTAAAAGAGAGAGACAAACGTGATAAATTATAGTGTTTCTGATCTGTTCCACTTTTTTTTTTTTTTTCCCCTGATGTGATGTATGGTCAAATAAGAGAATTATAAAAATTTATAACAACACAGAATCACAGGTTTCATAACACGTTCTCCTTCTCTCTCTAAGACTGACCCTGCATCAGTAATCTTAGACCCAATGACATGTAGCTTATATTCCTAGTTGCTTATTTTAAATGACTAACAAACTTTCACAGATAGATTAGTGTATTATCTGACATTGCAAAGCTTCAGTTCTATGGCATGGTGTGCAACACATGGAAACATGTTTTTCATTTCTTACTTTTGAATTAACTCTTCCGTTGCCCATATGTACATATATGCTTCTTCAAAAGTTGATAAAATTGAGTCTACTCAACAGAATGTCAGATATGGTACTCTGACCTATACAATATAATTTTAAAATGTAGATTATTATCGAATAATGAAGTGCTCCCATATACCTGGTGATAGAAGCTTCTTATTACCAAAATGATCATGACTCCAGAAAAAGAAAAACTTGACAAAGGAACTACAATGACTGACTGGAAGAAGCTTGAGAAACACTGCATAAATATCCCATCTGAGGTAGAAATCCACAAAACTGAGTCAATATGTGCCTGTGAACATGCAGACAATCACCCCTCAAAATGTAGCATAAGGTTATTATAGGTACTATCTTATATACTAATGATGACCATAGAACATAATGAGAATTTGATCAGTGGGTCTGTTTAACCTAGAAAGATGGACATACCTAGGCTAGTTAAGTCCCCTTCCACAAGATTTGCATTTTATTATTGTTTTAGCTTTTTCAATTCAAGAATGTAAATAAGTATCCATGACATGCTTGAGCCACCTGGATGTAATTGCTGCCATCATTTATTTCAAATACTGTGTTGCCCAATACAAAATACGTCTAAGAGATACAACATTTCACATATCAAACACCACGATCTGTAAAAACTTCAGTGTTTCTGTGACCTAAATGCAGGGGTGAAAAGATTAGCTTTCCAATCTGAAAAGCCAATAGAGCAGAGTCTTGGCAGAAAATACTAATTTTAAATCCCAGGATCTGTCATGAAGGACATGAGGCCAGGAGCTTCTGGCAGCTCTGTCCTTTCAGTAATGAGAGCATTAGCTGATAGTAACTGTTCAGCATGTCATGATGACAGAGAGGAGCACTTGGATCTCACACAGCCTGAGCTTTACAGTTGACCTCCATCCAGAAACAAATCGGCAGTCACCGGAGATCAATGCTGCACAAACACAAAATACTACCTATGTGGGGCAACTCTATTTTGTTGTCACTCCCATTTCCATTTCAGCCTATAGACCCACACAGAGTATATTATAGCAATTTTATCTCAAACTCACAGAGACATAGATCACTGTAGCAAAGGCTACCTTGAAGTGAAAAGGTTATGCTCTCCTTGTCACTCATAGCTATTATTAGCTCTGTTTCAGAAAAATGCATATGCTGTAGCAGTACACCTTGAATATGTCTGCATGGAGGTCCCCAGGCTGGCTCTGAATGACTTAGGTTCAGAACTGGAGGAGATGGAGCTACAGCATCGAGACTAATCATCCTCCACTCCAGGGGCTACTCACATTCATCAGGCAGTCAACACAATTCTGATGCAGGTATATTGTTTCTGTGGGTCAAGTTCTTTGCTATTCTGCTACTCACATAGAGCTAGCTCTACTGCTGGTATAGTATTGTATTGGATGGAGAAATCAACACATTTGTTATGAAAAATGGCCATTTGAATAACCCAGTAATGCTGGCCTAATCCATCTGCATGAACCCCATCAAAACAAATAGTGACTTTTAAATTGCATGATCCTGTCACGTTAAATGGAATGTAGTTTTGATATTTGTCTACCAGAGTCCCAGGACTTTCACTAATTTCTCTATAAGAGTCCCAGCAAAGGACTTTCACTAAGTTAGATTCACAAAAATCTAAATTTTTTATTTTATGGAGAGTGACAGATTTGAGATTGCTGTTGATAAATTCACTGACTATAATACCGCTACTAATTAAGGTTAATATTGTTAGCAAAAATAATAATAATGCAACAGCCCGGGGGTAATATTCACCAGAGGGTGAAAGGTGCAGTGCTCACCCAGAAAGGCGTCCCTGCCTGGGGTGGAGAAAGAGAATGCAGCCCATCAACTGGTCTGTCAGGTATTGAGATCCTAAAAATGATTTAACAGTCATTTTCTCCTTCTTTTATCCCCAAAATTATGAGGTACACCCCCCAGGTGACGTGCAGTATGATTTGGGTTGAGAGATGAGTGCTATAGTCATACGTGTTTAGCATGATTTCTATAATCTTCATTAGTGTATGCAGGGGTGTCAACTTTAATATGCATTTCACAGGTAATGAGGCAGAGGTGAGTCATCAGGCATCATAGCCTTTCGAAGAAACAAAGAACTACAGTGTCTGTTATTTTGCTTTTGCTGATGAAAAGCAGGACTGTCCTGCCTACATGGGGCTCTGCCCTTATCTGTGTCCCATTACAGCCAGGCGATTCTCCACTCCCCTGGCTTGCACAAGAGACAGCAAGGCCAGTCTTAATCATTCTTCGAGCACAGAGACTTCACCTCATTATCCAAGTTCCACAGATCCACAGTGGTGAAACATTCCATATAGCTAGAAAAGCTCTCTAACAGTAATGATAAAATTATTGTGCAAGATTTTAGACTTTGGTAATGGCAGAGAGCCTCGCTTATCGTTTGGATGGACTTGTTTTCATGACCTGTCCCAAGATACTGACAAAACCAGAAGCACCTAGTTCCCGTACTCTGGCATAAGGGTATACTAGATGTTTAAGCAAGAAAGAGAAGGAAATGCTGTTGCTGTAGTTGGAGGGGGTGCAAGTCTCCTCGTTCACGTATGACCTTCAGAATGTAAATATGCACCTCCATCTGTGGAAACTGACTAAAGTCTGGACGGTTTCAGTGAAAAGAGTTTTATGCATGCATGTTTAAACATATAACATGCATTCATCTATGTATTTGTCAGCCTATATGTCTGTCTAGGTATACTTTCACTGTGCAGAACCGTAAAACCAAAGAAAGCTAGATCCGTTAGGTGAAAGAGATGTCACGCTCCCAGACTGTCACTCACAACCTGAATATCGTGTGCAGTATGTCCAATGCTAAGAGCAAAAAGCTTCAACTACTTGTCAAAATAGCCATAATAAGCTCTTCACGTTAAGCAGAATAGTCTACTGACAGTTAAAATTACCCAGCACAAGTCAGCAATACCACCTATCTTTTTGGGAGAAGAATCTAGACATTTCCATGAGCCAAGACCTTGGGCAGAAGCTTACAAAGAAATCTAGCTCTGAGAATGAGGATACAGCTTTCACTGCATAATGGTACTTCCAAGTCCTCCTTTTTTGGCATAATCCAGGCCAAATCCTGCAGGGTTTTCATTACCCATGCTAGTCAGAGGACCCATCGTTGATAAAATCGTAAATGTTATTAACATTATTAGCCACTGACCTTGGATTAAACTGTGTAAAGAGAAGAACCACGTCTGTGGACACTGAAACTTGTATTCCTAAGAACTATTACAAGTGAAAACAAAGGAACTGAGAATATATTTAATGTGCTTTGCTTGTTCCTATTGAACTAATTAATGCATCATGGTCTTTCACAGCCATGAAAACAACCAGTGGGAAAAATTATTCCATGGCAGCTCAATAGCTTGCAATGGTTTATTGTTAATGTGCCCCTTTCTGGCATAAGAAACACAGACCTTTGATTTTGCTTGAATCCTTCAGAGCCTGAGAGGTGGGGAATTCAGCATTGTGAACAAGTCCTGTTTTGCTTTTTTTTAGTATTATACTCAGCAGGTCTGCTCAACAAGAAACAGGTATTGTTTGCATTCATGAGAAATACATGAAAAATAAAATGACACTTTCTTTTAAATACACAGAGGTTAATACGATTTTTCTATTGGTAATGCAACTTTCTTCCTTTTCAGCTGTATTTTTATAGTGATAAGATAAAATAACATCATGTTTTATCTTCCATACTTTCTCCTTTGACTGCAAGTGTGGACTATGGATAGCGTTTTTAATAAAACACTACTACTCTATGTGGAAAATTTATGAGTTCTTCATACTTTAGGATACGTATGAATTGGGCAATTCATTTTCAAAGATACTATTTTTCTTAGGCTAACAATTTTTAAAAAAATACATTAAATAAATAATGTCCAATTTCTTCAGCTACTTTAATTTGAAACATAAATTTAAACAGCACGATCCTTTCCCATCTTTTGAAACGGAGCTGGGGCTGATGCTTCATTTTTCTTCTTTCTAAACACCTTGATGGAGAAATACAGATGCAGGTAAATAATAAATGACAGTCACTGCTAACTAATAAACTAAGCAAGGAATCCCGTTACAAAATTACTGCCCTCACAAACCAGAACTTGAGTTCAGTGCTGCAAACACGTATGACTGCAAAAGACCTAAGTGCAACTGGGAAGATCACTCACAGATTTGCACGTCTTAGAGTACTTCAGGGCTGAATCCTATAGCCTAAAATAAAACATCAACATCTGGGCTTCATAGTGAGAGTAGATGCCATGCCAGAGCACCATCTTATACTTCCTGTAATTAGTTTTCTGGCCTTTTGAGTAGGCAAAGCTGCTGCTCCACTCCAAAGAAAAGCTGCAGAGACACTGGATGGAAATATTCCAGGTCTAATTAACCTGTCTAAATACTAATTTAGGCGGAGGGAGTTGTATTTAATCATTCAGGTTTGCAAATTATGCCTATGAATGAGATCCAGAGAGCCCACTTAGGTGCTTAAAAGAGTGAGTCATGTGTTTTTAGGAAGTCTCTTCAGAAAGCCAGCAATCTCCAGCTGTAGCCAGCCAGTCTTGCAGCGTCTATGTTATTCATCACCAAGGTTTTGGATCACAGACCTTCCCTATGCACTTTGCACAAGTACTCAAAGACTGTAAAAGTGTAGATATGATATGCTATTATAGTGATACCTAAGCTCTATCTGCTTCCCAAAATAATCCTACTCACTGGACATTTTCAAGCCTTCCTAAAATACATCAAAAGCAATAAGCCCAGCAGAAAGCACTACCTTACTGGCTAGTGTCTTGATAATGACGGTCATTTGTCAGGGAAGGGGAGACCTGTATTCCACCCCATGTTTCAAGTTACATGGAACCTGGTCACCAGAAACAACCGTGGGGGCTAGAACAAAATGGTGGGAACCCTTCTTCCCCTGCCTCCATGACAGTCATGCAGCTTCTTATTTGTTCTTAGAATCATAGAATGGTTTAGGTTGGAAAGGTCCTTAAAGATCATCAAATTCCAACCTCCCTGCCATGGGCAGGGACACTTCCCACTAGACCAGGTTGCCCAAGGCCACGTCCAGCCTGGCCTTGAACACCTCCAGGGATGGGGCCTCAACAACCTCTCTGGGCAACCTGTTCCAGTGCCTTACCACCCTCAAAGTGAAAAACTTCTTCCTAATGTTTAATCTAAACCTGCCCTCTTCTAGTTTATATCCATTCCCCCTCGTCCTGTCACTACATGCCCTAGTAAAAAGTCCCTCCCCAGCTCTCCTGTAGGCCCCCTTTAGGTACTGGAAGGCCGCAATAAGATCTTCTTCTGACACAGCCCCAGCAGGACCAATGTGGGGTTGTGCCCCAGGTATTCTCCAAGCAATTTGTTAGGTAGCTCTTCTGGGAACAAGAATAACAGAATCACACAGAATCACAGAATTTTCAGAGTTCGAAGGGACCTCTAGAGATCATCTAGTCCAACTCCCCTGCTAAAGCAGGATTGCCCAGAGCACATTACTCAGGACTGCATCCAGGCGGGTCTTGAAAA
>NW_009647755.1:780295-785938 GCF_000708025.1 Charadrius vociferus | reverse complement strand
TTGCCCTTCACTGGACTCTCTCCAGCGGTTCCCTGTCTCTCTTGAACTGGGGAGCTCAAAACTGGACACAGTATTCCAGTTGTGGCCTCACCAGTGCCGAGCAGAGTGGGAGAATGACCTCCCTCGACCTACTGGTCACACTCTTCCCTATGCAGCCCAGGATTCCATTGGCCTTTTTGGCGACAAGGGCACATTGCTGGCTCATTGACAATTTACTATCTACCAGGACCCCCAAATCCTTCTCCTCAGAACTACTTCCCGGCAGGTCCACCGCTAATCTATACTGGTGCCTAGCATTCTTCCTCCCCAGGTGCAGGACCCTGCACTTGTTTATGTTGAACCTCATTAGGTCCCTTTCTGCCCAGCTCTCCAGCCTGTCCAGGTCACGCTGGATGGCAGCGCGGCCCTCTGGAGAGTCAGCCACCCCTCCCAGTTTGGTATCATCAGCAAACTTGCTGAGGATACACTCTGTCCCCTCATCCAGGTCATTAATGAATATATTAAACAAAATTGGACCAAGTATCGACCCCTGGGGGACACCACTGTTCACAGGCCTCCAACTAGACTTCGTGCCACTGATCACAACCCTCTGAGTCCTGTCACACAGCCAGCTCTCAATCCACCTCACTGTCACCTCATCTAACCAGCACTTCCTCAGCTTCCTAATGAGGATGTTATGGGAGACAGTGTCAAAAGCCTTGCTGAAGTCAAGGTAGATGACATCTATGGCTCTCTCCTCATCCAGCCAACCAGTTACATCATCATAGAAGGCCATCAAATTGGTCAAACGTGATTTACCCTTGCTAAATCTGTGTTGATCACTTCCAATAACTCCCCATTCCTCAATGTGTTTGGAGAGGACATCCAGAATGAAGATATGCATTTGTCTCTTCCATTCACTTATTTTTGTTTGTCTTTTGTTGCCTTTGAGATTATATTAAACTGTAGATTTGCAGCGAGTAATACATATTTTTTAAATATCAGGATTCAGTCTCATACTGCAAGCTTTGGAGGGACATCATTAAAAAAGTATATTTCTGGTTATATGTAGGAAGGTCCATCTGCTTCAGCTAACCTTTGAAGAGAGCAAGTTGGTGGTTTGAGGTATAGGCTGGTTAGCATTTCAGTACGTGCTGCAGCCTGGAGGAATGATAGGCTGAGTTTACCATATTCTGAGTTTGTAATTGTAAATAATTGGCAGGACACAGGTATGTTAGACCTATTATTTGACTGTAAACCTAAAGAAAAAGTAGAATAAATGTTCTCTTTTTTAATAATATTGCATCAGTCTAGTAGATCAGATGGATAACCTATGAGGACTAATGTTTTACCTCCATCTGTGACTTAAACTTTTGAAAAAATATATATGTGTACATGTGTTCGGAGTGGGTCGGTGAGTGAGTAAATAAAAACTTACTGTGTAAGCATGTTACATCTGGCCAACTGTGTTTAATGCTCTGCACTGATCTAAGTCTTGACATCACTTTTAGGACACTGCAAATCCAGTTGGAGAAGGCAACTGTGAAATGCAGTAGAATAATCTGAACTATTTGATTTTCTGTGAGATTTTTTTAATTTAACTTACCACTGTATATAACACTGTATAAAATCAATAAAACCCATACTAATGGAGGAGAATCTGGGTGACAAATAGACTTTCCAAAGTAACTGGAAGTGGTAAGTCATGTTTCTCGTAGGCTCCAGTTTTGGCTTAATGATATTTGGTATCTTTAGCAATGATCTGTAATAAAACTACTGCTAATAAAATATGATGACAAAAAAATCATTGAGTAGACCATAAGAATAAGAATAAGTCAATTATATGGATCTAAGATGATAAATGCATATTAGGAAGTAAAATCATGACGGTGACTGAGTCATACACAGCCATTTCTCTGGAAAATTACTTAGGTGAACATGGAACATAGGCTGTCAGCATGATATGCTGGCAAGGAGGGCTAACACAGTCAAGGCATGCCTAAACTGGGGTTGTCTGAACAGCAGCATAGATCTGGAATAAATTCAGAGAAGAGCCCTAACAAGTACTAAAAATGCATCCATGGGTTACTCTGTCCAGCAATGGTAGTCACATTTTAAAAAGAGAGTTGAAAACTGGCATCACATTCAGCAAAGTGTGACAAGACAGATTTTAAGTTCCTCTCTTCTTCAAGCAATGAATCTGCTCTTGCACTTGTACCTGCCCAGACTTTCCATGTTAAGGGATGGACCACCCACAAACGTTATTCTAGTCATAAAATAAGCCAGCTACTTTTCAAATCCAGGTCTGATATTTTATTCTGTGACTTCCTGTGGCTATGAATTCCACATGCTGAGAATAGATATGTCCATAAATAACCTTAATAACCACTGTTGAAAAGTAGGTGTTTAGGGAGTTTTCAAAATACATTTTATTTACCTGACATACGGTAAGAGCTCTATTGTGTACAGGGAATTCTGATAGACTTTAAAACTTGCAACGTAAGGTATTACAAACCATAATAGCCACACTGAATATACCCAGCTTCTTCTGAAATGCAATGAGCTAAAGTATCTCTCTGCTGTATGGAAAGGTCATTAAATATATTTTTATGTGGTATCTCATAACAGCATCACATTTATCAATTTTAATATGTTATAATGTTAATATGGATATGCACACACAATTATAAATTATATAAAAAGAAGCTACTGTGCACATAAATTAGACAGTTTTCAAGCGATAATGATTTGTTCTTAATAAAAAAAAATCTATAATATGCTGATAAAAGCAAGCATTGGGAGCATAGTAATTTTGTTTGAATGAAAACAGTTGCCTAGTTGAAGAAAATTTTGACAGCTCATCTAATGTAACTTTAAATAATAAATAGGAATACTGCAAGGAACTAACAATAAAGGAGGTAAAAGTAAGGGATAACATGATGAAGGAATAAAATTCAGACATAAGACAATTGTCTTAGGTCAATAACTTCTGTGAATTTACATGGTAGATCATGTGCAATGTTTAAGTGCTTCATACATTCGATGAGTGTTCACTGCATGTTTCCATGCTGTTAAAAAGGTCATTTCTGCAAGTTTCAAATGTATAACAGTGTGGGGAAAAAAAAGTGACACTTCTGCCCTAGGGGAGACAAAACATACTATAAAAAACAGGATGCAGAACACACATAAAATAAGAGTAAAAATTCAAAATATTCAGATTTTATTTCACACAAATATCAAAAGTTGTGGCTTCCTTATGCACTTCCAGGTCCTTCAGAGAGGAGAAACAGCTCTATAAGTTTTGGTAAACTGCTTCAGACTGGCTTTACTCAGTCATCAGAAAGACTTCAGGTCATCTTTTCTTAAAACTCTCTAACTCAGCATTGCAACAACCTTGTTGCAGGGCAGCCCTTGCTCTGCTGGTGATGCCATCTTATGCAGCAGTGTCAGTCCGTGTGTGGCACCTGCCCAAGTCTTCTGCTGCCCACACAGCCCTGAACCTACAATATCAGTAGCCTGGTTGACCAGTAACCTGGTCAACTAAATGGTAACAACACTGAAAATTATGTTTTGAAACTAGGGGTCCTGGCTTTGGACCTTTCTGATTTAGGCATAAGGAAGCATATTATTTGAACAACAAAAAATAAACAGGAAGACAGCTGTGAGGTATTTTCAGAATTTATTTACATGAAACTTTAAAAATACGTCTTCATTTTTTTATTACAAAATGCTAGTTACCAGCTTTCTTGGAGACAAATCTAATTCAAGGTGGCAGGACTTTATAGTTTAACACAGGCAAACTGCAGACATTTCTTCTTCTTGGTGTCTTGAATAGCATTTTTCGAGTCTGTCCATGCTGCTAAGTAAGGAAAGGTATCTTTGGAGAAAGAATAATTAGGTCTTTCTTTCTGAAAAGTGTTTAATTCTTCAGAATTGGGATTGACACATGCACAGAAATTGAATACCTTGATGTCTGAGATCAGAGTATGATAAAATATTTCAGGCTGAATAGGATGTCAGGAGGTCATTTGGTCCTGTTTCCTGCTCAAAGAAGGGTCAAGTGTGAGATCCCTCAGTTATCTTTATCTGACAGAATAAAGTATTAAAGAATGTGATTAACTGAAACATACATTGTAAATGATGAAACAAAGTTAAAAAATGCAAAAATAATAAAACACAAGAATATATAAAGCTCTTTCTCAGCTGTTCCAATGTCTCAGCTACTTTGTGAGTTTGAGTTAACAGAACAGCTGTCCCAGAAAATATCTTTCTTTTTTAGGGTAAGAGGAAATAACTTTCTCTTACTCATTCTTCCTGTTTAATTCTCCATAGTTCCTCTCATATCACATAGCACTGTAAGAAATTAAATGACAGCTTGTCCTCCTCTCCTGTAAGGCTACCAGTTTAATATTCCAATATTTTACTCAAATTAGTGATTCCCAATTTCAGACTTCAGGTTGCCTATCACTTTTTGAGAATTCAGTGGTATGACTATGCAAACAGCATGAGATGCACTCATCCTGGAAGTTACTTTGAAAGTTTAAAGGGATTACCTAGCTTCAAGTTTTGCACAGAAGCTACATATAACATAAACCAATACAGGCAGACAGTTTGAAGGTGGAGTGCCAAAATTGCATTATTCACGTGTTACATTTAACTAAATATTGGGGATTCCTGTGATATTGCTTCTGACTCATTACTGCCATTGTTTATGTTTATGCTTATACTTATGCTTATGTTTATGTATGTTAATGCTTATGTTTATTAAGAGTCTTCCTTGCCATATCCTGACATTACTAGTGCTTGTCCAAGCAGAATGGAAGCATTGATTTAGTTTGTCCGTATGTAGTCCCTGGTGTTTACGTGTCCATGCCATCTAGACCTGTTCATGTTATTAGAAAAGATCAATGTGAAGAGGACAGCAGAACACCTCAAACTGCTAGTATCAGTAAGCTAGAAAAACATTGTTTAACACAATTTCATTTCCTTCAGAAACGGGACAAAGCTCAGAAACCAAAGATGCATAGTTGTCTGTTCGACATTTTCCATGGAGGAAACGACAGCAGTATCATGTGAGTTAATATATGCATTATTGGAATTGCACTTCCTTTCATTTGTGGGTTTTTTTTTCTTTGTCACTCAGGAAACATTCAAAAACCAAAAGCTGCTTCAGCCTAATAGCAGAATCCCTGTTTGTCATAGAAATGCTGACAGACCTCTGCCAATTGCAGAGGAGCAGCCAGCACTTTATGAGTATAAAACTTAGCCCATGAGCACAAACCTGTCCCTGGCAGGCTCAGCGTTCTCAGCAGAGTTTCTTAATCACACAGCTACAGTCCATTAGAACAAGATGTGCCATATTCCCATTTCCTATGATTTACAGGACCTCAGGGTGTGATTCTGTACTCACAGGTGGGATGTACAAATGTATCACCGTGTTTGCATCCTGAAGGTCTTGGAATAGAATAGAATAGAATAGAATAGAATAGAATAGAACAGAACTATTTCAGTCGGAAGGGACCTACAACAATCATCTAGTCCAACTGCCAATGGCTACTATGTATACTAACTACCCTCATGGCTACTACAGATATGAAATTTGAATATGCTCAGAGTATGTATAATGCATAATGTGTTAATATAACTATAAATGCTAGTATTAAA
>NW_009647755.1:765713-780272 GCF_000708025.1 Charadrius vociferus | reverse complement strand
CTCTTTCAGAAACCTACTTCAGATTTTTTTTCTGATGAATATATATTTCTATGAAGAAAAATTCACCACAAGTTCTGGTCCTTTTTTAGCCTTCATTTGCAAATATCATTAATACTCTCACAGGAGACTGACTTACTTTTTTGCCTGGAAGCCGATAAGATCATCTAAGCAGTTTGATCTTGACTACTCTGAAAAACTAAGCAGCTCTGTGCCTCCACAGTGCTTCAATGAGAGACATAGAAATTTCAATTTCTGGAGTATGTGATGTATGGTATGGCCTTTGGAGAATACTAGAATATAGACCTGGAATGACTCAGAAGTCTACACTGAGACCTGTTGTGTACTCTTACCTACCTGAAGGTCTGAAGTAAGTTTACCAGTAAGTTCAGACTCTCCAGCAAATACGTAAGGTAATTACTCTCTGTATACCTGTATTAAAGGGAAAGGTTCCGATGCACAATTTATCATCAGCATAAGGTGATAAAATACATGATCTGTAATAGACAAAATGCTATGCAACACGGTTTTTTTACTGTTAAATACTGTCATGTACTGCTTTCTGCAGCATCTGTTTTGCAATGGTATTGACTTTTACTTCAAACTGAGTGACTGCTGTTTTTCAGATTTATTATACTAATTCACATCAATGAAAGCATCAGTGAGCTGATAGTTGATTAGTGAATGGTATTAGCTCTTCCTTCTTATTCTGGGAGTGATTTACCATACACAAAAGGGAAACAGGTTGATTCATTGAAATGCTCGCATTTAATATCTTGCACCAAATGCCTGGGAGAATAATGAATTACAACTAAGGACAGGTGTCTTCATTTTGCCTGTGATAATTCCAAAGTCACTGAGATGTTATTGGTTTGGAATTGAGTGCTATGGAGCTTTTACTTTATGTATTCATTCATTTCATCTGTGGGAACAGATAGGATGACGGAGAGTAAAATTAATAATGAAAAATTGGGTGAAATTGGAGCAGAGACTGGACAGAATGAAATATAAGCTAAAAGAGTGTATATAAGCAGAGAGCAGAGAGAATGGGAAAAAATAGCAGCAGAGATGGCAAATTTAAGCCTGTATGAAGGGAAGGAAAGAATGTTGATGTCCAACAACTAAGTTATACCACAGACTTTCTAGGATGGGTAGTTCATTCTGACAAAAAGTGGAAGTCCATGAGATCTGCCTCATTCTAGCAACAACTACTACACTTACAAGTAAAACTGGCACAGAACTAAGCCTTCGAAAGTTGGGGTTCCAGTCTTTTGCCAAAGATTACTGCCTAGTTTTGATGAAAACATTTGCTTTTTCTGTCTCTTAATCCTTCATTTATGAATAAAGTTTAAAACACTTCTGCTTAGAAAGGTTAATGAGGTCAAGTCCACTAATAAGTGGTTCAGGCACTACTTAAGCCCACTTTGCTAAGCCATTTCTTCCTAGCTCATTCACTTTACATGGGACTCTTCACATCACATACAATCCAGAGATAAAGTGCATTGAATGAATATTGGATTTTCTTGACCCTGCAGTCAGGACATGAAGTTAAATTAATAATGTTAGACCATTACAAAAAGAAGGTTGTTGTTTGTGACTAAAGCTTGCATAGATCGAAAGAAATGATATGGAAATCAAATCAATCATACTGACACATATCTGATCTATACTCCCCATCACTATTCAGTGAAGCAGATGGATTTTAAAATTCTTTTGCTTTACCAGGGTAACCATCATACATTTAAACTAAGCTTATCACCCACCACCTTCTGCTACCAGTCACCCCTGAAGTGCAGGGCCCTGTTGGGACAGGACTACAGCCTCTGGAGGAGTCCTTCTCCATCAACAGTAGAGACTGTGTGCTCTGGACATTGTGGGATTAAAGCTTAGTGTGTTCTCTTTAAAAAAGGTTAGTATATTTGAATTTAGTGGTGACTTAATACAGAAAAAATTGTAATTGCAAAGTCGTCGGAGACCTGTGTGTTGACAACTTTGCGGTTCCTTTCATAACCAAATACCTGTGATCTTCATAAAATGCAGAATATGTAAATGCATATAGATCAGTTTGGGAGGTGTGTTATTGTTTTTGTTCAAGTGCCTTGGTCTAAATCCTGATTCCCCTTGAGACTAACAGCAGCATTCCAGCTATCTTCAGGACCACTGGGAGTTACGTCGATGAAACATCTTGTGCCCCCAGATTCTATACCTTCTACTGACATTAAAGAAAGTGGTGCACACAAACTGCAAATATGGTGTTGCTGCACGCTATTTCCTGAAGTTATTAGATACACAAAACGATAGACAATATCACCCAGAAAGCTTCCTTTTCGAGGGCTCCACATGAGTCCTCTTGCCTCCTGTTGTTTACTATTTAAAACAAGATTACCATGTTTGGGGTTCATTTGCATTTGATAGCACGAGCCTGTTTAAATCTGAATGATGCTGAATCTCCATTTCCTTCACAAACAATAGTGACGTTTTTCATTTCATATATTATTGCAATAGCATTTGGGGAGATGTTTGGAATGCCTGTCCCTATGTTTTGCAAAGGGAAGTCAAACAGTGTTTTTTGGGAGACACAATACATTCTCAGCAAGGCCCTGTAAAACAAAACTTATAATGTATAATGTGCCTAACTTATATAAATGGGTGGGAGCTTGCAGTTCTCCAAACCAGCAGCCATTCCTTAGAAAAGAAAGCGATGACTGATGAATGTGTTTGGCCAGGCAAACACAACTTTTTAATATGGAACTATGTAAGAACATCTTCATACATAGATTAATACAAAAGCCTTAGGACACTTTGATATATTTGATTTCGGATACAAGAATTCTTGTTATGGATTATATTCATCACTTTTATTACTAATTTTCATGCCATTATTATGTGATACATCTGTAGGGTTCTTATAATTTTGTTGTTTTCTATTGTGGTGAATTACGCATCTCAACCCTGGCTTTGCAAAGAGCTAACTGTACATTTAATTTCAAGCATGTGAGTAGTTTCACAAGCTTTCCAAGACCAAGGTTTATAATTGTCCTAAGAACACCATTCAGGTTTTGTTTACATTTCCCTCCAAATCCTAGTTTTATCCTTCATAACAGTAAATACAAACTTCTCAATCTTACACAAGATTTGCAGGGGTTTCACAAACACTCTAAATAACAATATAAAGTAAAATACAGAGACCTATTTTTAAAAAATCTATAAGCGTGATCCTGCAGAGTTTAAGCATATTGCCTGAGGAGCAAATTTCAGCTACAATATTCTAATAAAAGCAAGCACGAGATGGAAAGCAAATTATATCTGGATGAAAACAGTTACTTGGATAAGAAGGAATTCTGCAAGCATGTTAAAAGATAACAAAGGATTCAAAGGAACCTATTTATAAAATAGGCGGATTGCATTATGACAAAGATTTTGCTGAATTTACATTGGAGAAGCATGGAATAAGCTCTGATGTTTCAGAAATTGCTGTTTCTTTGCCACTTTACCCAGACTATTCTGAGCCATATTAAAGGTCATTCAGTAAAAAAAGCACCAAATCAAAGATTAGGATGTGAATGAGGACTACAGAAACAATGCAGATGAGTAGAAATAGTGGACAAAAAGGTCAAGAGAAACCTTACACTGCAGCAGGTCCACAGAATTAATGACACCTCTTAATCATACCCCTTATTATCTTCAAAATGGTGTCTGAAGGAGCCAAGCAGCGTCAGCCATGGCAACTCCTGCTCAATGGACTTGGTAGGATTCAGCAGACAGGATTCTGCCTGTGGTTCTGAAAAAAGTAAGCTTCCTGGAGGAAAATTAAAGTAATTCCACCTTCCAACCCCTTCTGAACGGTAGCATGCTACTAAAAATTTACTACCATGCAAAATCAGTTGCACATCTGTTCCAAGTAAAATTCCAAACTGTTTCTTAAATTACTCTATAAACCCAGGGTACAATTAAGCTTTTATCATAAATTTAACATTTGTTAATAATTTATTTATAATCTTTAGACATAATTCTTCAAAAAATCCTGAAAAGGAAAGTTCTGAGGAACAATTACGTATTTTTCTTTCCTGTTTCCATTTTGGGAAAGACCTATGTAATGATGAAAACTTTCTGAATAATACAGAGACCTGGATGTCCAAATGAACCTGCTTGGGCAAGACTTGTTCATTTTTCACCAACATTTATGAAGGTAAATTTTACTGGTAGGCATGCGTGTCACCAGTGGCATTTGTAACTGCAGGAATCCACCGACCTTTAAATTTCCTCCAGCCCAGGTGGCCCAGCCGTGTCATGCTTTCCTTCACTCAGTATCACTCAGTATGAAGGAGGATACTGGTACAAGTGTGTCCCTGGCTTTCAGCATTTTTCAAGGAAATTACCTTTACAGCAAGAGTTTGGTGTTGGCCTATGGTTTCAACTAGTTAAATTGATAAAATATACTGAAATCTCAAAATAAAGGATTATCTTTTCTCTTATTTTTATCCTGGAATAACAGGTTTGGGATTTTTTTCATGACATTTGAAATCAAGATATCGGTCTCGTTTTCATAGATGCTTAAAGAAGAAACTTTATTTAATTTAGCACTATTGTTAGCTTCTGTACCCTGTATTGATTAACAAGAGGTCAAATAAAGGATTTGTACAATTCATCTATAGCAGCTAAGCCTAAAAGAAATTTGTCCTTTATCCCAGTGTAGATGCAGCCTTTCATTTAACTTTAGCAGGTGAGATAGAAATTAACATACTCCCAAGCATGACATAAATGTAACCTTTTTTCCTAGGCAAAAATCACAAAAACGTGGACTGGAATTGAACCTCAGGATTTCACCTAGTCCAACCTCCTCCTCAAAGTACTAATTCTATATTTTTTCTGCTGTGGCATTATTTAACAGAGTCTTGAAAACCTCACTGAAAATAATTTGACATTTTAGCTGAAGATGGGAGCTCAGAAAAGGAAAACAATAAGGAGAGGGCAGATTTACTGAAACTAAAAACCTTAGCCGGCACAAAAGCAATTAGGTATAAACCAGCCATGAGTAAATGCAGGTCAGAAAATCAAAAGAAATTTAGACTATCAATCAGAAGAATTCAGTTCTAATGCAAGTCACGGGGATAGTCTAAGTAGTTTGAGAACAGAGGTTTTTAAATCTATGAAGGATAGTCTATGATGTGGTCAACTGCAATAGCAGGAACCGGATTCAGTGACATGAGAGATCCTTTTCCAGCAGTGTGTTCCTGTTCCGGAAACTGTGATCACCAAGTGGTACAGCAATGCAAGGAATGCAGAAGGAGGCAGAGAAAAAGTAAGCTTTTGAGTTCATTTGTTTTGATCCTGAAAACACAACCTCCAAGCTAAGTCTGCCCAGAGATATCTATCCAAGTGCAATAAATGGCCTGCCCAGTCCCTTTCTTCAGCACATGTATAGGCACAAGTGGCAAAGAGTTAAAATCCTTCTTAAAGATCAACCCCAGCTCAGCAGGGAAGCATTCCAAGATCAAAGAAGGGATTTTATTATTTTTTTTAAGAAAGAAAGCAAATAGAAAGTGAGATGATTCTCTTTATCAGCAGGGGTGCAGGTATCCAACTTAGTAGTGGCAGCAAGTGTGTCTGTTCTTGTCTTCGGATGCTCTCAGATTTGGTAAAACAAATATTACTCTTCGTTAGTTTGTTTATTTTGTACGTATTTCTTTATTGGGTTTAGTTTAACAAAGATGGCACTAGAAGGAAGAAAATTATTTCTGTAATTATACTTTAATAAAAATTAATTGCTCTTAAATTACAGATAATGACTTCAGCTAACAGATAATGAAAGAGAAAGCAACAACAACAAAAACAACAGATAATCTAGGAACACAGGTTATATTTCTAAAAGAAAAAACAAGAGTGTGCAGATTTTAATTATGATAAATGTTTTACCATCTGACCTTCAGCTATTCGTTTTATAGATCGTTGGAGCTTATATTAGCCACAACAGAAGAAAGCATTTGGGTGAATTAACAGAAAAACATTGCATAATGTAAAGAAATCAAGAGTTTCACATTCTGAATGGCAAGATGTCACATTTCACAGGAGCGGGAGGCAAAACTGTCTTAGGGCTTTTTAAAGTAAATTTTTACTGTTTGCCTTGACAATAGAAAAAACTTCAAAATGTCAAAATCTCTAAAAATGCTAGGGTTTTTTGGGGGGGGAGTGGGTGGGGAAAATGCTAGGGTTTTTTTGGGGGGGAGTGGGTGGGGGGTGGGGGGTGGAGTAATAGGATTGTATATAGGAATGGGTGATTCCTTCTTCATTTCATTAATGCTGAATTCTGTTGCAGAAATCACACCTTTCACAGGACTTTCATTTGTCTTCCCCAAGCTAACCACCCATCCAGAATAAGGGCTTGTTATGAGATATACAACTCCGTTATCAAAATTTTCAGTTCATCTTAAAATTTATTTCTTTATTTCAGGTTGGAGTCCCAAGCTATGTCTGTCCTGATAAGATGAACAACGCCAGGGAACATGCTCAGCCAATGGAGTATAATTATCTGTATGACACTGCTGAACTGTCCAGATGGATCCCGGCATGCTCTAGCCCAGGCTGACCAGCACTGTTCCAAGTAACCCTTGAGAACTGTTCAGTAGTTGACAGGACCAGACACTATTTCCAAAAGGCAGGTAATACATTGACTATACTCTGGAGTTTAAAAATAGTTTCATGGGTGAAAACAATTTAATAACGTGGACAATCGATATGGTCATAAATACTATGGGCACCAGTTCCAGAGATGCTATTCAGTTTACTAACATACTCGTATCCTCCATCTCAGGCATCTATGACTTTTGGCATTTGTATTTGACTCTCTTTCTGGACAGAGAAAAGACCTGAGATCCAAAGCGGGTTGCCTAATAGAGTATCTTGCTGTACCTGAAAATGTTTATGTTATTTCTAGAAAACCTGTCCACACAGGTGGACACGTATTTTCAGTGGAAAGTAAATGGACCGTTGCACTATCCATCTGCTGCTTTTATGAAAGCTGAGTTGTTAGCGCTGCCTTGATTTTCCTTGGGAAATACAATTCACTTCTCCCAAGAAAATTGTAAAAGAGTAGCAAAGTAAAAGAAAAAGTAAAAAAGCAGCAGCTTCAAAGGAAACTCTTGCAGTTTGGAAACTCTTTTCCTTGTAGGAGGGAAAAACATCATCTAGAAGTCTCAGGGATTGCTTTGCCTCTCTGCTCTCCAGAGAATTTGCAAGGAAGTACTGGGACGATTTTTTGATGCCAAATGTTACCCAGTAGAGGCACATTCTTCAAGCTGAGCCAAAGTTGGCCCTAGAACAGTCTTGAAGAGTTTTGAATATTCAGTAAACCAGAATCAGGTGAAGCACTGGGTCTCAGAAAGCAGCTTACAAAAACAGTTAAGAGTTTCTTTCTTACAGCTTGTTTTGTTTTCTTTTGTAGAAGCTCAGGCTGGACTCATACCTCAGGTTTACAACCCAGATTTAGACACCAAGGTTACTCTGAGGGATGTGCCTGCTGTATCCACACTTCATTTCAGCAAGGATGTTATTTTCTTGTCTGTTAATTTGTTGGGAATACTCCTTCATCTGAAGGCATGTTTGACATGAGGGAGAAAAACAAAAATGTGCTAATGCTTCAGTTCAAGTGGATCTCAGACTACTACGTTAAAGCACAGGCCTCCTGCGTATATCGCTTGTTTGACCCTGCAATTCTGCTGGTGATTTGCATGTGCACAGCAAGTCCAACTGCCTTAAATGACATGGAGTGAGATCACACCTCCACGCTGCATTGCCTGGAAAGCAAGTCCCTCTGCAGGCAAGAAGCAGTGTCACTGGCAGTGGGAATACACCACATCCGATGCATCTACTGTCCTTACAATAATGTTCCCCCCAGGTGAGAACTTCCTTGCTCACCTCAAATTCTTGTATCCAGAGGAAAAGGAAATAAGTGCTTTTCTTCAGCTCTGCAGAGTTTTTGCAGATGTATGTGACTCTGTTTCTACTTTTTTAAAGTTTGGACTCATGGGAAACTGCACCTTTGTGAATTGCATGGAATTATGAGAGAATTTTACCTTAAAGCTACATAGCTGTCCATGAAATATTGAAACATCTTACTAAGATTTGTCCTCTTGCTTATTTTTTCCTAGATGTTACTTTACAATCTTAAAAAAAAATAATCTTGTAGTTTGGTGTTTATCAAAAACTGGATCTTCAGTAGAACAGCAGGATGAATGCTATTTTTAAACCATTTTCATCCACTTTTAAATAAAATCTCAGAAAAATCCCAAAGTAAATAATTTTAATTTCAAATCCTTTGAAACAGAGCTCTGAAATGTCAACATTTTAACATTGACTTTTTTTCAACCAAAATTAATTCCATGTCATTTTGCAAAAGAAAGTAGCAAGATCTATATATTCTATCTATGCCAAAGTAGAAAAAATATTGCTAGCAAAGCAAAAATATTGTTTTCTGTTATTTTGTGCTGAAGGAAATGGTGGTAGAGCTATGCTTCATGCTTTCATCTGGAAAGAACCTTTCAGCATCACTGAATAAATGAAAGACCATGGGGTTTACTTAGTGTTTCTCCAAAATAGTAAGGGTCAATTGTTTTGAGGAAGATATGTAACAGGGTTTATTGGGGGAAATAGGAACTGCTGGTAAGTGAGATCTGCATATTCTGCCAAGATCTCCCATGAGTTCAGAAAAAAACAGTCAGATTTGCATATATTAAATTTCCTTGGTTTTACATTTTTTTATGTGCCAACTGCATGGTATCGAAGTAGTTATGCTGCTAGTCCAAAGTCCTGGCTTTGAGGGGTCTGCAAATTATAGGAACCACTCATGAAACAGAGAAATCTAGGGAACTTCCATTCTGGCTTTCCTGTGCTCTGGGAAGTAAGAGAGATAATTCACTAACTCTCTTTTCAAGTAATGCTTAACACAACTATCAGTGCTCTTTTCATCCAATGCAAAACCAAAAAGTCCCCAGCGTGCTAAGCATGGGTAAATTACACTGTTGTTCCAGCATTTACGGTGTTGTTGCATACTTACATGAGTATAGTAAAGGATACACTACATTTACATCATTTTAACTTCATACTAATATTTTTTTTGCCTTTGAGAATATTGCTATATCCAAAGCAGAGATTTTCACTGAGCTGTTATGCCCTAGACACACACAAGACAACTATACTGTTCTTTACTGAAATTGCTTTTCATCATGACAAATTCCATGGAGCGGATGGAGGCAGGGGGTAAGTGGGGTCTTCAGTGTTTATTTTGAACTATAGTGAATCATGTTGTCCTTCTGAGCTTAAATGTGGCACCATGGATGGAGGAAAGTCTCTTCATTTTTCTGCTTTGTGTTTAAAGATGCAATATCAGTGTATACAGCTTGAATAAGTAAAATTTTTTTTAAACACATACTTAAACTTACACAGATATAAGGGCTTACATGGGAGAGCTATGAAGATGACCAAGGGACTGGAGCATCTCTCTTATGAGGAAAGGCCAGACACCTGAGTCTATTTAGCCTGAAGAAGAGAAGACTGAGAGGGGATCTCACCAGTGCTTATCAATATATAAAAAGTGGGTGTCAAGACGATGAGGCCAGACTCTTTTCAGGGGTGTCCAGCAACAGGACAAGGGGCAACGGGCACAAACTGGAACACAGGAAATTCCATCTCAACATGAGGAAAAATTTCTTTACTTTGAGGGTGGCAGAGCACTGCAACAGGCTTCCCAGAGAGGTTGTAGAGTCTCCTTCCCTGGACATATTCAAAACCTGCCTGGATGTGATCCTGTGCAACCTGCTGTAGGTGAACCTGCTTTAGCAGATGGGTTGGAATAGATGGTCTCCAGAGGTCCCTTACAACCCCTACCATTCTGTGATTCTGTGATGAATTTGATGTTTAAGCTGAAGCTTTAGTTCTTAAGCCATCCAGTTGCTTTAGCTGTACCAAAATTTGAAAAGGCTTTTCCTTAACAAACCTGTCTTCTGATGATAATTTATTCTGTACATCACCAGGGAAATTACAGCTTGTCATCTGTTGCATGTTGTAGTGTCATTGATTTGGCAAATCTTAATGGGAACTTCAAACACTTAAGGAAAGAAAAAGAAAAACAGGTTTTTTAACTGCATGTCCTTATTAAAGCATTTGTTTTTTCAGTTTTGTGAATTTCTATTTAACTGTGCACATGGAAGAGCTGTTACATTCTCTTTAATTAAAGAAGTTGTGATGTACTTTGGGGATGATTGCAGTAGCATCACTGGAGTTGATGGCATCACTGGAGGCAATGTTGCTTCAATATTGGTCAGTACAGAATTTTGTCTTCTGTTTACAAACTTTGCACACTGTCCCTCTGGAAGACCAGGAACCAGGGATATCACAGCCAACTGAGGACAGGGCCTCCAGAACTTCTGCTCATCCTCTCTGTAAGTTACCTGCTCAAAACGGAAATCTAATCACCAATCCTACAGGAACTTGATTTGTTCCCCACTTATAACATACACAATACCTCCATAGCCAGAAATAGATATCACCATGAGTAATCAGCATGGCTTCACTAAGAGAGGCATGCTTAACCAACTTGATAAACTTCTACAGTGAAACGACTGGCCTGGTAGATAAGGGGAGAGCAGTGGATATTATTGACCTGGACTTCAGTAAGGCCTTTGGCACTGTCTCAAGTAAGATCATCATAGACAAGCTGTTGATGTATGGGCTGAATAAACAGACAGAGAGATGGATTGAAAACTGGTTGAATGGACAGGCCCAGAGAGTAGTGACCAGTGGCATGAAGTCTAGTTGTAAGCCAGTAACTGCCAGTGTACCCCAGGGGTTGATACTGGGTCCAGTCTTGTTTAACATCTTCATTAGTGATCCGGATGATAGGGCAGAGTGTACCTTCAGCAAGTTTGCAGATGGCACGAAACTGGGAGGAGTGGCTGATATGCCAGAGGGTCATGCTGCCATCCAGAGGCACCTTGACAGGCTGGAGAAATGGGCTGACGGGAGCCTCATGAAGGGGAAGTGCAAAGTGCTGCACCTGGTGAGGAACAATGCCAAGCACCAGTATATGCTGGAGGCCACCCAGCTGAAAAGCAGTTTGGAAGAAAAGGACCTGGTGGACACCAAGTTGAACACGAGCCACCAATGGAACTTTGCGGCAAAGAAGGCGAATGGTATCCAGAGCTGCATGACGCAAAGCATTGCCAGCAGGTCAAGGGAGGGGATCCTCCCCTCTACTCAGCACTGGTGAGGCCACACCTGGAGTGTGTATCTCCACAAGAAGAAGAAGAAATCCCTCTGAGATTCATAGATGTACGGGTGACGTAGGTGCCAGCTTTCAGACATACAGGTTAAATCTCTTTTCAAAGCAGAGTTTGGAAGAGACCCACAGTCATTTTGTCTGTGGGCCCTGTTCAGGAAAATGTTCTCATAAGGAACTGCAGGTAGATGCTGCTGTGTCTCAGAATTGTAACTGTCCAAAGCACTTATTTCTCAACTGCCATTTCTGCCCCCCTGCACCCCACCTTCATCCCCTGTTTGGGTAAACTGGTGTCATCACTAGAGTTTTAACTGCTAAAGTTTTAAAGTGTCAAATTTTGTGTTCAGTCAGAATCTGTCAATTGGCCCGGTTAACTTGAGACTCTGTTCTTACATTGCCTGGTTTCTCTTTCAGACTTTTTTAGGTTCTTTTATTCTTTATGTATGAAATATCCAGAAAGTAATCTGTCTCTGATGAATTCAAAGGATACAAAATCATATCCTCATACATTAATTGCACAGGAAAAATGTATTTGCATTCAAATAAGGATTTTGTCTTTTTATGTATAATAAGGTTTTAACTCCCGTTTACCTAATTAATTCTCAACAAATTTCTGTTTTCACAGAACTACATAGTTGATTCTTCAGTATTCAGCCAGATAATCCTTACTATGTGCTCAGTTACCTGAACCAGTTTTAGAAAAATAAAGTCTTTCCATCAGAGATGAAAATTTTTTCTCCGATTTGCTTTTCATTCCAGTAAGCACACAGTTAAATATCAAAATATGTTATTGATACCACATTTACATCTGGTATGGAAATGATTAAATGTGCCATTGAAATTATTAGTTTCATAGCCTGTTTTTCAAGCATGCAGTACTTTCACTATTTCTTGCAGCCTAGTGCTGTATTACTACAAGATCTCAGGATTCCGAGTTTACTGTGTATAACTGAAATTTCAGAAAAGCCCTACACTTTAATTTTACATAAATACATCTCATTTACCTTTGCCACAGTGATGCAGGCCAAGATCTACAAAAGCATCTGCATCACCAGTAGTCACTGGCCAAGCTTATCTGTCTACAGTCTTCGCACAAAGTGGATTCCTTGCAAGGGGCTCACATGGATGCTTGAATTTTAAAGGTGAGTACCATAAACAGAATAGGTGCTTAGGAAGCTGGAAGAAGACATGGTATGGTATCCTGACATTCACATTTGATTGACAGGATATTCGATATGTATTTTTGCTTACTTCATTTTGTCCCGATAATGTTTTCACTCTGAGATTTGCCTTTAAGGGTTGACATCAGGCAGCTTGAGAAGGAAGGAGGACAGGTCCATTTCCCCATTTGATGGCTTTGCTGCACAAATAGCAAGATCTGATCCTCTTGTTTAACTACTGGGATTACAGTTCCACCTTCTACTCTTCCAAAACTACTGAAGAGTATTCAGGCCTGAGCAACCAGCTGACCTCAAGCTCTGAAGAGAAGAAAGAAGAGAAGAGAAGAAGAGAAGAGAAGAGAAGAGAAGAGAAGAGAAGAGAAGAGAAGAGAAGAGAAGAGAAGAGAAGAGAAGAGAAGAGAAGAGAAGAGAAGAGAAGAGAAGAGAGAAGTATTTTTCAGTTGGAAAGGACCCGCAACGGTCATTTTGTCCAACTGCTTGACCACTTCAGGGCTGACCAAAATGCAGGATTACTTTCAAGCACAGGGGTATTGGTTACTCATTCTACATATCTATCCCCTTTCATCTATACCTCATTTCCTGAATGGTGTACAATAAGCACTGCTATGAGTTTCCTTCTTCTAAATTCCTGGCCCGACCCTGTTTCTGCCAGGGACTGGGGTACCTGCAATTACCTGCAGTTAATCTGGGGTGGGTTCAGGCTTCACCAGCAGACTTAGCATAGATGGTGGTGATGCTCCATCATTAACCTTTTCAAAACAGCATTACTGCTGCCAGCACAGTTTTGAGATCATTAACTAAGATGTCTGGAAAATCATATGCAGCCTTCCTAATAGCATGTAAAGAAATACTGTGCAAAGAAAGATACAAGAATTAGAGAGGAATCCTGTAAGACATGGAAAGAAGAAGTACAAGGAAGAAAGGGAGATGCAATAGGAAATGGAAAAGGAAAGACATGAGAAAGTCAAGAAAGGAATATGATTTTCTCAAAAATTACTAGAGATTTTGAGAATGTTCTGATTTGGCTGTTTAGACTTTAGGTGGTCAAAGGACCTTGATTTCATGGGAAATTATTTACTCATTCTTGAAAACTTTTTTAAGTTACCTCTGGTTAAATAAACAAAGCAGGCAAAATCACTTATCACTTTTGAGCTACTGAGCCCTAAATCTTCTCTAAAACAAGGAGAGGCTGCATAAAACAAATAATGAGGAAATAGAAAATTATTAGTTATTAAAATATAGAAGGAGAGAGAAAATAAATAGATAGTGCAACAGGCTTTTGTTGTGAAAGAAAATCAGTAAGCCATATTTGATGATGGGTAAATTATGTTTTCATTTTAAGATACTTTGCCCTTAGAGTCTAGAGCAGCCATCATGATGTACCATTCTTAAGCTACCAGCAAAAAAAGTGCTAATTTACCATTTCCAATCAGGTATCACAAACTATATGTGGGCCATTATTTTTGAGCATATATGGAGTATTAGTTACTTGTAAACAGTAAATGAATATCTATATTGATCATTGTTTTAATTTCATTGGCCTTGATTATTTGTTTTCCTAGGGCGGCAGCACACATAAGGTCAGTCCAGATGTATTTTGTCTTTGAAGCAGATTGTCAGCCCCATCTCACTAGTAAATGTACTAATCCTGTCCTTTGGAAGCCAATAAGAGCACTTGCTCCTGTATCTAAATACTCCTATTAGCAGCCAAAGTCAATATTTAGGGCACAGCTTGCTGATTGGCTTATTCACAGTCCTTTCTTAGGCATTCCGATCAGCTTTAGAGACACAGGAGCAGTGCAACTCGAAAAATCAAATGAATGGAGAAAAAAGGGGCTTGTTCTTATAACAGCATTTGCTAGCTGTTCAGATAAGGAAATGCACAGCACAATGTGTGTGCTGGCCAGCCTCCAAATCGCACCCTGAATCCCTGGATTAGATCCCAGAATTTGAATGTGAGCAGGGGATGCCTGGAAAGTACATGTTGCTGGCCTTCCAAGAGGAGAAACTCTTCTGTTTTGGGCAAGGGGAGATAATGCTCAACACAAGGAAATGTGCAGGTGGTGCCTCTGAAAGGCATTTACAGCTTACGGTGGTGAAACATCAATA
>NW_009647755.1:718511-765660 GCF_000708025.1 Charadrius vociferus | reverse complement strand
AAAAGGCAACTTGCTTTCTTTACACAAATTGAGCAAGCCTCAACATGCCGAGGAATGAATGTTGGCATGTCTTCACTGCATTTAGACATCATCTACAAACAAAACTTCACCCTGCCAGTATGTCAATGCTTGTCAATCTGAGAAAGCCACCAACACTTTTAAATGACACTAAGGCTACATCCATTTCTTAAGAAGCTAAATGAACTGAAGTGAGATGAAAAATAAGTATGCAGAGATAACAAAATTTAACTGCATTTGGTGTTATGTAGAAGTAATAGAGCAGTTAGGGGAAGAGAAAAGCTTCTTAGCAGCTGTTACAGGAACAGAGCATCCAATTAAAATTCCAGCTGCAGAGGGAGAGAAACCTTCAATCTGAAGTAATAATAATAATCAGGCACAGAGAATTTTAAAGGAAACATATTGCTTTTTGGTCCCAAATTAGCTGATGTTCTTAAAGGTCAACTGCAGTGGGCATGACTGACCAATCAGCACTCATACTTGAAACTATAGTTCCCATCTTCCCCTATGCCACCACCTAGCCTGGAGAAAGGACCTATGCTGATCACTGCTGAATGCCATGGAGTTCTCACATTAGGAGCACTTCCAATGTTTTTGGATCTCTGTCCAAAAAAAGGACAATCACCATACCAATGAAGAGTATCTTCTAATTTCAGCACAGAAAAAAAGACAGTTGAGATTGGATAGAGATGTAAAGATCCTCAGTACCTGTCATTGAGGTGATCTTTCAGCTATAGGAACTAATCTCCTTCTTGTTGTTAGCCCGCTTCTTCTCAATACCTCCTTCACCCTCTCTTGCGACAGCTGACATAGCTGTCAGGCTCATCCAAGATGCTGGACCAAGAAACAACTCCAGCCCTTCCCTGACTTTATAAAACAGGACAGAGGAGGCACTAACTTCCACTTTCCCCACTTCCCAGACAAATTGTATCTTCCTTACAAAGAAATTAATATGGTTTAGCCAGAGGTTTGTCGCCGTGGCCCACATCAGCTAGGTCACAGGCCTGGATTTTCAAGGAAGGCAAACTACTGAGAGGATTAACATCCCCCACTTCAGCTTGATATTGTTTCAGTCACCAACCCTCCATGAAACAGTTTGTAATCCAACTCACAATTTTCATCTCCGTCCATCATGCTGTTCCAATGGTGATCTTTGTCAAGGAATGCAAACAAATACAGTGTCAGAAGATGGCACGGGACAGTTTATTGCCTTTTCAGGATTAAACATTCATGTCCGTGTACGGGAGTTTGCCTCTTCTCTTTCACATCAGCATGCAACAGTATTTAAATTATCTCTCTCCACTAGGCTGTGTTAATTATCCAGTCTATAAATTGGAAGCACACTTTGGCCTACTTTGTTTAGTGCCTTTAAAATCTCAGACTGATCATTGTTGATGAGAACTATTCTAGAATGATACAACTCTGAAAGGCCTCACCAAAATAGCTTTAAATAGAAGTGGGAGAAAAATTACTAGTTTTGTTTGTTTGAAGCAGATAGAGAGCAGTGCAAAGAGTATTGCAGATATTATCAGAACCAGGAAAATGGCTCAAGGAATGTTAATTAAAAAGCCATGGAACAAAGGAAAGTTCAGTATTGCTAGCAAGTATTTCTCATCGATAGGAATGCATGAAATATTTCAGGCTCTGTGAACAATGTAACACTAGTCATCTAGTTAACTGCTATAGATGTGGTAAATTTACGCTACTGATGTTTCTGGACTCAAGAGAGGATTTTGCTTTCAGGGGTCTATGCTTTTGCTTACAGAATATAAAGTATCCTGTCAGCCCTTTGCTCAAGGGACCATACCGTCAACATTTTGCTGTTCTTTCTTTCCACATCACTTTCCATTCCATCTTCTAAGAGTGGTTTGAAGCAACATTCACTCCAGAATTCCCAAGCACCACTAATCATGTTGGTTTTATTACTGAATATATTTTTCTGCTGATCTAGACTATGATTTCTGTATTTACAGTCCCATAAGAACCCATCCTTGTAAAACCCTAAATGATGATCTTGTCCAACAAGCTTTCAACTGTTTAAAGAGCCTTCTTTCCAACATTTTCATTTTTTCTCTTCCACTGTTCCAGTAATAATGTTGCTTTGTACTTCTTTTACTCAGTTAAAAAAAAAAAAAAAAGTGATAATTTTTTCAACTCTTTTTATTTTCTTTCTTTCCCTGTGGACTTCAGAGGTCTTGATGAATTAAATAAACTTTACAGGATCCACTTAAAATGAAAAATTAAGTTGATTACATTTCACACATTGTTGCTTTTGGGATCAAGGGAATTAGAAGTCCACATATTAAATCTACATGCAAAAACATGCACGGAACACTTATCCATGGACTTAACAAAGATACTGAGTTTAAACAATTTGAACACAAATGCAGATAAGCTCATTGTCAAGGTTCACAAGAAACCAGCAGGTCTCTTCCTACTAACATTAGAGTTAGGAAGTGTACCAAAAGCAGCACAAACAGCTTCCTCCTGTTTAGGTTTGACAAGCAGACATCATTCTTGCCCTTTCCAGTTCAAGCTGATAAAATGGTGTCATAATAGACAAGTAGTCCATAGTAATGAGCTTCTGAAATGTGGAGATCATGACTGGATTTTAGGCCAAAACTAAACTATATTTATTTTTACTCATAGATGATTGTCAGTCTTCGATTCAGCATGAGACGTTAGAAAGAAATTTGGAAAAACCTGAATACGATGCCATTATAGGAAGAGGTTGAAACTGACCCAAAACCAGGCAATTGATGCCACAGGACAATGGATAGGTAAATGGGTTGGAGATGGGACTTAGCACTTCTATTTACAATGGCCAGAGAAAAAGGAGCAATTGCTGCTCCTTTGGGAAAGACTGTTCCTTCTTTAAGTCTCCCTGGAGTCACTGCCCTCCCTGGGAGAAGCACCAGGAGCATTTTGTTCTTCCCAGGCCTTTGATATTGGCACTGGAACTATAGCCAGTTTGTTGCCTCCTGTAGGGCAGCCTAGGTAGTTTTGGGTTTGCTTTTACCTTGACAAGGCCCTGTGTGTGCATGACCTTCACAAGGAAACATATATACCTACTATTCCTGAATTACAGAAAACTTCTATCAGGACAAGAAGATTTCACTTTTATACAGTCTAAAGACTGGACCCCATCAAAGGCTCAGGCTTATTCAAGTCAGACAGGGTTGAACTGGTTCAAGCCATGAACCTTCCTAGGGGGGTACAGAGCTTCTGGCTTAGATTTGGCTGATAGTTGCGTGTCTCAGAGAGCTGGAGGAGGAAAATTCCTGCCTTCTTGTGGAAGACTTCACTCATATATCCTTGTATGAGTCCAGTTCCTAAAGGGGAATCCAGAAGTTGTGTGCACTTTGAGTGGTAGACCACTTCCAGTCAGGTAACTGGAAATCCTAAGTGCATCTCAACTACCATATATCTTCCCAAGTGTAAGTATATGAACCCAGTAAATTCATTCACTTATAAACCAGATTCAGAATCCTTTCTCCAAAGCAAACACCTCCAGCTACCCTTCCAAAGACAAGGTGAAGTCTTCTTTGCCTTTGTTTCCAGTCAAGTAGTAAGGATGGCTCTGTCCACCCTAAATTTCAAAGTTTATATTTTAGATCATTTATGCAAGAATTGAGACAAATGATCCTTGTCTTGGGCTGTATTGAAAGCCAGCTTTTCCACACACCTTAGGAGAATATAACAGCAAACAGCTTGTTGAGTATCATGGGTAAAGGCGTCCTTCAGAACATTTTCAGTAAGTACATGTGGAATTTCAGGTGCTTCTCAAATTATATTGCAACTAAGAATAGAGGCAAGAGAGGGATGGAGAACGGCTAAACCCTGTTCCAGTTTTGGTGTGGTTTAGTTTAGGATATCTAAAGTAATCTTTTAAATGAGAAGAAGATATTTCAAGAGAAGTCAAAAGCACTTTACCAAAGTCTCAGAGACAGAACTAGCTGAATTGAAGATGTAAGCTGAGTTGTAACTTAATCAGCATGTGAATATAGAACTACGTTTGATGACAGGTAAATCATGTAACTTCTATTAGTTTGGTAGAAATTTTGTCATCTGAAAATATTCTAGATTCATAGATGTCAAGGGGATGAATACCATAAATACATACATACAGGAACCAGGATCAGATTTTATACACGCTTTATCTTGATGTAACCCTACTAGATTTTGATGTCTTATTCATACCACATAAAGTAGGATGGATACTCTGCAACTGGTGAATCTGTTACGGTTCCTACCACTTGTTAGGCAATACACACTGTTCCCAAGTTGCCTGTCCTAGAAATCAATGGGGAGTTGCGCTTACAAATAAATATCACAACATGGCCAATAATCATGAAGGCCATGAAGATACTGATTCAGTGTACAGATTTCCTAAGAAAATCGCAGAAAGGGTAGCCTTAATTAAATAGTATGAGCTTAATAGTTTTGTTTCTGCATAAAAGGACAGTGCTCTGGCGACACTGCAGATTCATTGTTGCAATTAATTGTTTTATAGTGTTATAAACCAAATATTTCTGTAGTATTACAGGTTGCTCTTAAGCCTGTTAGAAAAAATGTAGATCTCAAGGCATAGATCAAGAAATAGAGAATATGCCCAAAAGATGAATGTGTTGAAGATGTTAGAGATATGATATCAAGGATTAACTGACTAACCCTATTCTATTTGTATTCTTTCTAGAATTTCAGATAAAGAAAAGTGTTAACAAAAAACAATACCAGACATTTTTCTTTCTTTATGTGTAATTATTGTAGAACTGTTTAAGATTACTTATATCACTAACAATATAAAGACAACAAAAGCAGGCATGCCTCTTAATCAGTGTTATTAAGGGAATTACAGCTTCCTCAAAGAAAGTAATTATAGAGATAGACTTAATCATCATGCTGTCTTATTTGTCGTTCAAAAATGTTATCAGTCATTTCTGTGCAATCCACCTATGTATCTCTGGGAAAATGGAAGCTGCAGTCACATTTGGGACACAGAGTTTGGTGGATATACATTCTCTCCTCTGCATACACTTTCCATTTCATCTCTAGTATTTGGCTCTTTGCCAAGTCAGAAACATTTATACCAGAGAATCCATTTACTTTGCCTATGTGAAGTGCCATAACACAATATATGACCAAAAAACAGACCTGGAGTATTAAACAAAGTAGACATGCAAAAAATGACTGAGGTGTTTCATCTTTTAGAAAATTACTTTGAATGGTTAGAAATTATACACCAGAGAAAAAGAAAATGTCAGGTAGGTATTCAACAGTCACTTTGCTTTCTTCATTCATTATTAATTTAGCAGGCTTGGCAATACTTTTTCTTGTGATCAAATTTTGATTTGTATTGAAACTGAAAATCAATTTGCTTTGTGATGGACATTAGCTTCAGCAGAGCAAATGTAAAAGCTTCACACCTTTCATTGATGCCTGAATTAGACCAAATAAAAGGACTTGATATGCTTGATTGAGTGGTTATATGCCACTTGTCAATATTACTATAACAAGCCATACTGAAAATCACGAATTAGTAACGCTGAAAGAGCATAGAGAAAATTGCTGGAATATATTTGGGACAATAGTATTTTGTAATGGTATAGCAATAGGTGTGGCAAATCATGAGAATTACATGCAATTAAGCTTACTCTGTGTTTAGAGCTTTCACCCAAGTTTCCATTAATATCAAGAGGAATTCTAGAGAAAAAGTCAAGGTAAAAATAACCAAGTTTCCATAACAGAGTGATCATATTTGACTAATCAGAACTTCTGCAAATAAAGAGCAGCTTCACACAACTCATCTTCTGACCGAAAATTAAATGCTGACACAGCATCAGCTAGGCCCTTGACTTCTACAACATTACAGTAAGTGAGCTGTAACAGGTTTTTATATATATGTTGTTTCCTAATTTCCCTCACAATGAAGTTTTCAGCCATTTACATTTTCAGAACTTCAAGCATTTGAGATCAAATTCTTTCTGGTGTTTTTTTTTATTTTATTTGTTATTTCTACTAGATCAATGTGATTTTTCTAAGTATGAGGCCTAGGATAAATTTGATTTCTACTGAGTGCTGTCTTGGGCATTTCCTAGTATTTTTATAATTGACTATTTATTCTTAATGTCATTCTCTTGCTGTAAGCACAGGTAACTGCAGCTACTCAATATAGAAAATGGGGGGGTTCATCATTTGGTTGCTCTTTCGGAGTATTACTCCAAAATTTTACCTGTTACTTTCCTGGTGTGTGGGTTTCTTGGTTGTTTTTGTGTTTGGTTTTTTTTTTGCTAGGCTGCAGTACTTTAACTCCACAATATTAAATTAATTTCTCAGCATCTTATTTTTTTCAGGATTATGTAACTTTTAAGTTTTTTCCGGAGCTTTTCATGAAATCCCTAAGTAACAGTAGCAGACTATGGAAGAGTCTTTAGTGAACAAATAATAGTTTCTTTTTTTTGATGGTCTGTTTTTGTAAACTCTGAAAAGAAACTCAGAATAAAGTGATAGCCACAGCCTTAAGATCCATAAATACACCTATCTGAAAAAAAAAAATAAAGTTGGACTTAAATGATTCATAATCATATAGATATACTACATTTACTAATTATTTATGTTTGTGGACTGACACCAATCTACACATCCCATGTGAATTCTCTTCAGTTCACATTATGCAGGGCATGGGAAAATACTCTCTCATACAGAAACATTTCCTGACATAATAAAAAATGTTCATCTACCAATCCTCAATTTCTTCTTCCTTCCTTGGTCCAAACAGTGTCACAACTGAAACTCTACATATAAAGATTGGGTTTTGATGCTTAGGTTAATCTTGTCGCCTGAAATATTTTGGTTGAGAAATTCCAAGTGTCAAAATAGATTTTTTTTTAATTTTATGCTGCAAGTTCATCTAAAATATTTGATTCAAGAAAGGCCAAGAATGTCTCCTGCTGTGATTAGATAGTGATTTTTCTACTCAGTCCCCCAAATTAAGCACCTTGAAAAGCCTCTCAATGCTGGTCTGCTTTGATCTTGCATTCATTATCATTGTTTAAGACATTCGTGAGCCTTCATATACACTGTGCATAATTCCATTCATCCATTTCAAGAGAGATGAATTCAGATTGGATTGTGTGCAGAAAAATCCTGCTAGAAATGGTCAGCTGAATGGAGAGCTTATGTTTGGAAAGGACACTTAAAAAAAATCTTGGTTCATTTAATTCAGGAAGAAAAAATCAGAAAGCAGTCTGTAAAATCATCAGGGTGATAAATGAGAGGGAGACGAGAGCTAATTTAAACTAAAAGAAAAAAGATGCCAAGAGAACAAATTAGTATGAACTAGTCATGAATGAACTTGGGCTGGATTTTACCCATCTGAAGAATGAAATCTGGGAATTGTCTCCTACCTGGGTAGTAGAACAAGAATCTTGGCCGATTTCAGCTATCTACCCTGTAATACAGAGAGTTCAGTTCTACAGCTTGCAATGTCTTTTCCTTTTCTTTAAATGTTTCCTTAAGGGTTACTGTTCTCTTCGTAGTAACGCTGTTTAGCAAAGAACCTAATAAAACCCACAGACTCACTACTGACAATGTCTCCCACCATCCATCCCCTGTTCATTAAGAATAAATCTGTATGCAGGAAGGCAGAGTTCCTTCTTCATCAGATATCGGCTCACCTATCCTCAGGTAAGCTAGTGAAAATGCCCCTCAAAAATATTACTTTGAGGTTTTTTTCTACTTTCTGCCTCTGTTCCTCAGGACACATAGTGGAGAGGTCCAACATAAAATCAGAGACCCCTGCTGTGTGATCTGCTTGCCAGATAACCCATTTAAACCAGTTCTCTTGATCAGGTGCCAGCTTTTTTTTCTATTTAACCCAATCCTCTGTTCCCGGCTGCATAGCTACACCTCTGAGAATACTAAACTGTCAGGGAGCCAGAATAACAACAGAGAGGGTTAGGGAGGTGCACCTTAAAGCTGAGAAAACTGACTTTGATTAAGGTAAACAATGCCCATCATTTTATAGAGAATTCAGAAGTTGTTGGTAGGCAGATCTTCTGAATTGTCACAAAATGCGCTCAGCAGCACATTTTAGGATTAGGCATTAAAGCTGGGAAGCAGGCCGTGAAGCAGAAAAACAAAGCAACCAAGCTTGGGTCACCAAAGCATGTTTGCTAACTAAAAGAAGTACCATATTCCACTAATTGGATTTGCTGTCCTGCAATTTTCACCACTCAAGCAGTCCAATCAATACTAAAATGTGAAGAAAATCAGCTAATTTTAGGGTTTTTTTTTCCCAGGTAATTTATCCTCGGCATAACCAAGTTCTTTCTGTTAAATTTTAGTTGTTCATCAGCTCCTTGGGAGCACAGTATTTAATTGTTTTCTTATGCATGTAGATCCTAGGTAAGCCTCATACTCTGCATTAATGTCAGATCAATTTTATTGAAATAGGAATAAGTAGAACTATCCGGAAAACATTATTGTCACAGTTCAGGGTAAGCCGTACTTCTTGATCCATCCCTGTGTCCCTGTGGATGTCCCTTTCAACCAATAAGTCGGTATCATGCCCAATTACATTCCATGATGTACTGTCTCTGACTGAGATGGTACTTTCCTTGTAGTAGCACATATGGTGCCATGCTTTGCGTTTGTGGCTAACACAGTGTTGATTGATAACACAGAATCACAGAATCACAGAATGGTCAGGGTTGGAAGGGACCTAGTCCAACCCCCCTGCCAGAGCAGGGTCACCTACAGCAGGTTGCACAGGACAGCGTCCAGGCGGGTTTTGAATGTCTCCAGAGTGGGAGACTCCACAACCTCTCTGGGCAGCCTGTGCCAGTGCTCTGCCACCCTCAAAGTAAAGAAGTTCCTCCTCATGTTAAGATGGAACTTCCTATGTTCAACACACCAGTGTTTTGGCTTTTGCTGAACAGTGCCTGCTCAGCATCAGGTCTTTCTCTCCAAATCCCCCTCGCATCAGTAGGTTGGTCATGGGCAAGAGTCTGGGAGGGGACACAGCCAGGACAGCTGACCCCAGCTGACCAGAGGGATATTCCCTACCATAGGACATTGTGCTCAGCAATAAAAGCTGAGGGCAAGGAGGTGGATGCAGGTACATTTGTGGTTAAGGTGTTTGTCTTCCCAAGCAACCACTACGCATACTGAGGCCCTGCTTCCCAGGGAATGGCTGGACATCTGCCTGCCAATGGGAAGTAGTGAATATTAAACTGCCTTTATCTGGCCCATGAGTTTCTCCATCTTGTTTTCTGCTCCCGTCCTGTTGTGGTGGGGGAGAGAGCGAGCAACTAGCTGGGGGTTTGGCAGCCGGCCAAGGTAAATCCATCACACATGATCAACCCTGTTTTTATAGTAACCCATAGGTTATAATCCCAGAAGTAAGTATGTTGGAAGAATCTTCAGCTAGTCCAACCCCCTTGCTCAAAGCAGGTTCCCTTATAGCAGGCTGCTTATGGACTTATCCAATCGAGTTCTGAATATCTCAAAGGACAGAGATGCCTCCACCTCTCTGGAAACCAGTGTTTGACCACACTCATGGTGATTTTTTTTTCCCTAATACTGAGTCAGAATTTCTCATCTTCCAGCTTCTGTCCATTACTTCTCATTCTTCCTCTAAGAGTCTGCTGGAGCCTTTTTCTCTATTTCCTTCCATTAGATAGCTGAGGACAGCATTAAGATCCCCCTGGAGCCATCTCACTCCAGGGTCCATAAGCCCAGCTCCCTCAGCCGCTCCTCACAGGGCAAGTGTTCCAGCCCCTGACCAAACTTGCTCCAGTTTATTGATGTCTTTCTTGTACTCAACTAGGACCTGGGTTACAATACTTCAGAGGAGACTGCACTTTCTCAGTAAGTCTGACTATGTTCAGGTACCTGCAGTTTTTCTTTTTATGACTCAGATAAAAATCATACATAGATACATAGCGGCCTTCTTAAAATGGAAATATTAAGCTATTGTAACAAAGGGACAGCATTTCTTGAAAGAGCAGCTGGCATGATCATCTATCTTAAAATCTTTTGATCTCCTGATGATAATGAAGCTAGTTGTAAGTTCTTCTGGTCCCACAAGGTCCTGTGTCTCAGCTGGTTGTTCCAAGATAATTACTCTCCACGGAGCAAGTGTTCATTTTTAGACCTGCAGGAGAGTTCTTTTGATCTCCTGCATGCCAGGAAATTTTCCTGTCCTGCTTCAGAGCAGTTGCTCAGCTCAGCATTTTCACAGGCAATGGTACCCAAGTCTCTCTTGTTTCTTATGTTTTGGCTTAGCTTGAGCCATTCTTTTTATGTCTTTAAAAAAGGAAAGAATCTCCTGGTCTACTAAATAAACACAATCATTGAGAAAATGTGTCAATAATCAGTTCAATATACTGACAGAATTGATTATTACAGTAGTACTTTAAATACATCGCTTGAGTCTTCCAAGTACAAGAATGGAACAAACGCTTTAAGGAATTTCTCCAACCTCCTTCTGGGTTATAAACTGGGGTGAAATATTAGTATTTGCTTTTATGTGAATTCCCACAATATCAGGCTCCCAGAGCAGAAGACACCACAACAGCAGTTTGGTATTAGGTCTTCCACACATGGGAAAGGTTTTCTAAGCATCTGAGCATAAATGTAAAGATCCTCTCTCCGAGCCAGGCTATTGTCTTCTCACCCAGTCCCAAGGAGGCTGGAAGGTAGCTGGGAGCCCTCTTGAGGCCAGAAGGTAAAGGAGCCCTCCTGAGGTCAGAAGGTAAAGAAAGTAAATCACAAAACCTCCCAGCTCTGCCTTTTAATGTGAAGGCTCAGAGCCTTCCAGTAACTGGACCTGAACAATCAGAAGTTATTACAGAACAGCTCCAAACATGTTATATCAGCAATCAAAATTATTTAGGAAAAAAAAAGCCCAAACGATAAAAAAATCAAAACCTCAACCAAACATGAGGTTTCTCCTGATGTAGCTCAAAAGGCAGAAGTAATGGCTTTTTTATTTAAAAGCTAGTGTTTTTTCAGAAGAGTTTTGTGATGTGCTGACCTATCTCTGCAAACATTGAAGATACCGATAACTAAATACTAAATGCTAAAAATTAAATAGCAACTAGCAAATAAAAATAATGAATACATTTGAAAAAAATAAAACAACAGTCCTTGAGAATAATTTAAAGAAAAGGCACCATTCACAAGGTGCAATTATTCAGAGGTTTTGGTGGTGATGGAACTGCATTTAGCAAAAAGAGTGCCCTCACAGATAGGCTTGGAGCTTCCAGATCTCACATGAAATAGATGCTATCCTATCCAAAAACGGTTGTTAAATGTACAAAAATGGTCCTCTGAATTGAATGCAAGTTATTGCCCTTATCAGGTCAATAAAATGGATGAATTTATCAAGCCTAAGGCACAAGACATTGTGACAGAGTGTTCTGAGGACCAGCACTGCTCCTCCTTGCTGAAGTAAGATGGCTATCACACAGAAACATTTTGAACTGAATATAAAAATTCAGATATTAAGTCTTTTTATTTCAGGAAGGCAACACAGTGCAGGCACTGTGGTCTGACCAGCAATAACTGTGTATTCAGACAGATCTGGGTCATATCTTCGATAAGTTAAATATGCTCAATTTGTCTCTGAAGAGATGAGATTCAAACAGTCTGAAAGGACAGACAAGTTATCTGCATTTCAGGAAGCTTAGCCTGTGGGAGGACAGGAAAGAATAGAAACAATGACATAACCTTACTTGATCTTTTTGTGGACTTTTATAAAAATGAAAATGTATGCAGATACCATGAAAACACATGCAACTGAACTCTGCAGACTTAGAAAACAAGCTCATGAAATATTCTGAAATAACAATTGACTGTAGAGCTGAGTAAGAAGTCTTCCCAATGAAGCAGCTTTTAATTGTGTTTCTCTGCTCACAAAACACGCTGGTTAAATTTACTGTTGACTGTACAATGAAGATAAAATCAGAGGTGCTGTCAGGGGAGGTCATCCTCCCCCTCTACACTGTCCTGGTGAGGCTGCATCTGGAGTACTGTGTCCAGTGCTGGGCTCCCTGGTTCAAGGACAGGGAACTGCTGGAGAGGGTCCAGCAAAGGGCTACAAAGATGATTAAGGGATTGGAGCATCTTTCTTACGAGGAAAGGCTTTGGCACTTGGGTCCTTTCAGTCTAGAGAAAAGAAGACTGAGGGGGGATCTTATCAATACTTATAAATACTTAAAGGGAGGGTGCCAGGGGGATGGGAACACTGTTTTTTTCAGTGGTGCCCAGTGACAGGACAAGAGGTAACGGTCACAGACTTGAACATCGGAAGTTCCATCTAAACATGAGGAAGAACTTCTTTACTTTGAGGGTGGCAGAGCACTGGCACAGGCTGCCCAGAGAGGTGGTAGAGTCTCCCACACTGGAGACATTCAAAACCCGCCTGGATTCCGTCCTGTGCAACCTGCTCTAGGTGACCCTGCTCTGGCAGGGGGGTTGGACTAGATGATCTTCAGAGGTCCCTTCCAACCCTGACCATTCTGTGATTCTGTGATTCTGTGATTAGCTGTGGCACTAAAAGAATATTCTGACTGATATGGTTTTGCTGCCATTTGGATCTACTGTGAATTACAGCTTTCTGCATGTCTGTAATATGAAGCAAACTTCAGAAGAGATTGCATCTTGTAAATTATTTAATATATGTTATACAAATACTTATCTAAGGACAGGTTGCTTGCAAAATCACTTGGAATAATAGAGATATTACATCATGAAGTTTAGAGTTTTATAATAATTACATTAGCTGGCTTTGTTTGCTAAAGCAGCCACCAGTGAAAACAATGTCAATGTTAAATAACTTTATGTATGACAACACTAACACTAATTCCTCATCTAAATTGTGTATTCATCCACTGGAAATAAGTGAGGAGTAAACAGATGTGAGCATGTTATTAAGTCAGGGTGATTATGAATGACCAACATGACATGGCTGTTAAAAAGTAAACACAGAAATGTAGTGTTAAGGTGCATTAAGTATTCATATACAAAGTACAAGTAAAACCTCATCTGCAAGATTATCTGATGTTCTTTTCACTCACATTCAAGAAGAAACAAATCATATGGAAACAAGCATGGATAAGAGTCTTCAGTGGAGGATAAAAACTTAAAAAAACTATGCTTTGCATAAGGAAGGAGAAGTGATATGATTAACTGTGATTAACAGAGAAGGAACAGTGCTATAAAAGACCGATGCTAATGTAAGACCAATAGGATGTATGTATGTCTGCTTGACTGCAGTCCAAGCTCACCCTTCTCATCCTGTTTTCCTCCAAAAGAGGCAAATCTCCAATTTTGGCCTTTCTGAGTATTGAAACAAACATGTTCATTAACTTAAGTATGCTTATATTTTCAAAGTTAACTTAAGAGTCATTAATAGTATTAACTTTCTTATCTTATCTGGAGGACAAGAAGTTTGGAACAGAATGGGACACCTGGGAGAAAAAATTAAGAGAAAAAAGAAGATTAAGTAGTGAGTTACTGTTTTAAAATAAAAATTGCAAATGTCAAGGCCAAGGAAATGGATCCTTTTATGTATTTGGCTATTCTTCAGTCTCTGATACAGAATATCTTCATTTTCTATCTCATTTACAAATACTGCAAAAATAATGTAATTCTTCATATGTACTTTTAGTTGGCATTATTTGAATCCGAGCAGTATATCAAGCATTTATGTGGAAACAATCTAATTCAGAAAAGGTTGATCCTCACTGCAATTGGGATTCTGGTACTTTTTGAAGAGAAATTCTTATTATCTTATTGGCAAAGTTTTATACTTTTGAAATTCCATAGATTTTGATATTTTTGTTCCTAGCTCACACATGCTGAAGTGAGAGGGAAAGTGGACCCTTCAAGCCCTAATAATGCTTATATACATACTATGAGCATGATAGTGAGCTTTTGTCCCTCAACAATCTTCTCTTCATCAGATATCAATTAGAAAATTGCATAGTAAATATGCAATATGTTTACTTTTTCAGTCTTGTTTATTCCAGATTAAAAAAAAAAAAAAGTAAAGTACATAGAAGGTATACTATACAATGCATCCATTTATTTGAAAAAAGACAGAATTACAGAATCACAAAATGCTTGAGGCTGAAAGGGACATCTTGAGGTTATCAGGTCCAATTCCACTGCTCAAGCAGGGTCATGTAAACTCACTACTACATCTAGAGTCATTATTTAAATAAAGAATAGAGTAAGAGTTTTAAAACCATTATCCTTTCTATAAGTCCAGGAACAATTTACATTTCTAAACACATAGATAGTCACAATTAAGGTGACTGATAGTCAATGGTGACCATTCTGTCAGCTCCGAGTGGTCACTCAATTTACAACCAGAGTCACAGACTTTTTCAGGCTGGAAGGGTTTCTAGCTCAACCTCAAACGAGGCTCAGCTGTGGGGTCAGACCAGATTGTTCAGGGCTTTCTTTATCCAGTCAGGTCTTTAAAACCTCCAAGGTTGGAAACTGCCCAGTCTCTCTGGCCAACCTTCTCCAGTGCTGGGCTGTTCTCATGGGGAAAATTGCCACATGTCAGTGTTTCTTATACCTCTGCATTTGGAAAATAAGCTTATTATTTGGAGATATGCAACAATAATATTTAAAATCACTATCCACCAGATCTTAAATGTGTCTATATCGTGAGTCACTATTAAATCCTATTTTTTGTTACATGGTTCCTTAGTTTGATATGGGTCCATAAGGTGGAAAAAGCTATAAATGAAACTTTCTAAAATAGTATTATAACCTGTATAAGATAGAATAATTGACATCTTTTTGTCGCTTTTAAATGAATATATATTTATACAATTTCTTCTCTTTCCATGTTGCAGACAGTTATTTATAGTTCCCTAAAAATGGACCCAGAGACCCATTAAAGTCAAAGGTGAAGTCAATAGTTGTTTTTCTAACGTTTTTGATGGATTTTGAGTTAAATATCAAATCAGATATAAATTTCTTCAGAAAATAGTACACAGTTTGACCTGAGAAATTAATGGCAGAGTGGTTGTGAAAGATAAGAAATGTGTTGAAGAGTTGCATTCTCTTATCACTTTCCTCCTATCCATGTTTATGTGTAAGAAATGATGGTGTGCACAAGCTGTTTAAGAAATAGGAAGGCTAGCAACCTGTGTTAAAATGATGTTGTTCTCTTCTCTAGTGCATTCAAGTTTTCTCAGTAAGAAAATATTACTCTGCTTGGACATTGTGTCTGTTCACAGTTATAATTTCAATTACCTCATCTGGATTATATTCATCATCCTATTTCATTTTCAACAAGTCTTCTGTCTACTTATTCACTGAGTAAAAAAAACCCAAAAAACCCAATGTATCTCAAACAAAATCACATTTCAAGAGTATTACGTTGCAGGTTCTCTTCAAAGAAGCAGCTACGAAAGGCAGTGATTTTTGATCGGTGAGCATTTGATCCACTGTCAGGAAAAGAAATCACATCAGTACCAACCTGTCTTAATAGTCTGACATGCACTGACATTTTTCACAGAACTTCAGTGAGGGATGCTGCTCTTTTCCTCAGTTTGTCCCATTCAAGCTAGCATCAATGAATCAAGAAAGCTGTGTAGACAAATCTCTGCTGATGAGGTGAGTAAGCAACATGGATGAGGAAAGCATTAATGCCAGAAAGCCCTACTGTTTAGATCAAGCTCTTTTCCTGTCTGGCTTCCAATAGGGCTGGAGAACAATTTTTTGACAGGTTTGCTCGGTTTATAGGGCTGTACGAAAAGACTTGCTCCTATGAGTGGTGTCTCAGTAATGATCCAGTGCTTTCTCTGGCAGCAGTGCACGACATGGTGTGTTTTGTGCTGTGGGACTCTTTCAGAATCTTATTTTCCCATGTTCCTTCTTCCCTCCCTCAAGCAAAAATGTTTGAGAGTCTTTTCTAAAAGTCCTGTGTCCCAACAGCAACTGTTGGAGAGAATAACCTCAGAACAGCCATGAGAAGTGGCTTTTTCATTAAAACAACTGCAATTCGCTGCTACTTGTATAAGTTTATTATTCCATTATTGATGTTGGCCAAGATCCAGGCCCATTGTACCATTTTACAAAATGTGCTACAAAGTGGTTTTGCTGCTACAATAAAGTGCATCTGTCACCCCAATTATGCAAAGCAAGTGGTTGACTGCAAAACTACATCAAAACCTGAATTAGGATTTTTCATCCATTTATACAAGAAATGCCAACACAAAATATACTTTTATTTTGTAGTAGAGGTACTATATTGCCACTACTACAGGAAATTAGACCCTTGTGTTGCATCAGAATGCAATTACCATAACATAAATACCATTTTTATTATTTTGGCCAATACCTCAGTTGCGATTAACAATGTCATGCAGAATGAGATATGGTTTATTCAAAGCCATATCTAAACATAAGTCCAAAAGAATCTTCTTGCCCTCTCAATTTTATCAAAAGGACAGATTCATGGTCCCTGTTTTCATATTGGATAACAATATGTTCCATGGACTTGTGCACCTTCAGGTTCATTAGATGGTCTTGAACCATGTCTCCTCCTGCAGTGGGCAGTTTCTCACACTCCCAGTCCCTGCCTTTGCCTTCTGTCACTTGAGCGATGTGACTAGAGCGCTTGGCAGTGAAGATCGAAGCAAAAAAGTCATTGAATACCTCAGCCTTCTCCATATCCCGGGTGACCTGTTTCCTTCCAGAGAGGGCCCACATTTTCCCTAGTCTTCCTTTTATCACCAACATACCTATAGAAGCTTTTCTTGGTGCCCTTGATGTCCCTGGCCAGATTTAATATTATCGGGCTTTAGCTTTCCTAACCTGATCCCTGGCTGCTCGGACAATATCTGTGTATACCTCCCAGGCTACCTGTCCTTGCTTCCACCCTCTATAGGCTTCCTTTTTGAGTGAGTTTGTCCAGGAGGTTCTTGTTCATCCATGCAGGCCTCCTGGTGTTTTTGTCTGACTTCCTCTTTGTTGGCATGTATCGCTCCTGATCTTGGAGGAGGTGATCCTTGAATATTAACCAGTTTTCTTGGGCTTCTCTTCCCTCCTGTTCTTTATCCTGTGGTACTCTACTGAGCATATCCTTGAAGAGGCCAAAGTCTGTTCTCCTGAAGTCCAGGTTAGAGAGTTTACTGCGCACCCTCCTCGCTGCCCTAAGGATCTTGGGGACCTCAATGCCCCACCATGTCATGGTCACTGCAGCCAAGGCTGCCCTTGTGCTTCACAAATGTGACTTTTTTTTTTTTTTTTAACAGTTGCAGGACTGGTTTTGCTGTACGCTTTCTGAAAAAGAAGAATATTTTCTAATCTTCACTGGAGTATAATTTATGAAACTCGGTATGTTTTTTGACATTTTGGATATATTTTCAGGGGCTTTTTTTAATAGAACTTCAATAATCTTGCTGTCACAAATTCAGATTATGATTTTTCTTTTTCAATATCCATATCAACCGGAGTCATACCAATAAAAACGCCACTTAAATATCTTTTCCTTAGGCAATAGGAAATACAGGGACAAAAGAGATTGAAATGGTGAGCAATATGCAGAACCTCTGAGGGTCTTAAACATGGGAAGAGCCACTTCAAAATAGCACTAATTTCAGGCACTACCTCTAGGTGTATATTTCATAAATCTGAACTAAACGCCTAAATTCTCCATAAAGTAGACGAGGTGGTACAGGCATGTTTTCACAGCATCTACATACTGAGTGGAAAAGCTTCAAGTTCTGGAATGGGTGCATCCGAAATGCTGACTACCAGAGCTATTTCCAGCTCTGGGATTCTCTGATAAGAAACACTTGTTGGATTTAAGACTGTACACTGTCAGCTGGATGATTCATACCTTTGTAAAAGATGATTTGCCCATCTGTACAGGATGTACCTAACAATACTTGAATAGTGCTAGTTTATTTGCCAGGAACTGAGACACGTGGTATATAATTACACTGTACGTAAGTCCTTCCACACCTGAAGCCATTCCAAACCACATCTTTTTCTCCCTGCCTGTGTTATCGCCCTAAACAAGAGTCCAGCAGTAAGTCCACACATTTACCAGGTATGCTGCACATCTCATGAGGGAATTTTCAGCCAAGACTATAATTTCATGAAGGTGAGAGAGAACAGTCCTGCATTCTGGTTTCCACTTCTAAAGCTGTTTATTTATCTGTCTTAGAAGGATTCCTTGACATTATCTTTCACCAGTGCTGAAACACAGCCCCAGGATTTCCCCCTTTTGGTAAATATAGAGATTTTAAGTAATGACTGATTTGGAGGAAACTTCCTGCTCACTTGCTTTCTTTCAGTACCTACGAACCTTGCATTCTTTGCTGTATCGTGCTACAGCTACAACAGGAAGACTGGAGAAAATGTCTTTCTCAGCATAGTCTTTAACTTGGCAGGAAAATATGTTTTTAAGGGGGTAGAAAGCACATTTTGAATTCACTAATGCTCAAGAGGTCAGTGAATGCAGCTCTTTAATTTCTTGTTCAAATATAAAATAGATTAAATAGTAAAAGATTGACCTTCTCCACCCTCACTCACAGTTCTCTTTGCTATCAGTAAGCAGCACTGCCTTCCCTAACTGTGCTTTTTAAATGAATACAGCCACACTGCATGTTTACTGCTCAATTCAATATGGTGAGTGTTTGTAAGGTTTATTCTGAGCATTCTTAGTCCCCAGGCACTGAAATTCCTACTTTTGTGAATGCTGAATAAGCCCAAATGTTAAATAGAAGGCAGGATACCGTGGAGCCGAGGTGGCTTTGTCGCTGCAGAACGTGAAGCCCTGGGGTACTTCACCATCTAATCTTTAACACTTACGTGGGTAGACGTAGGATTTTTGTGAATAAAATTTTGGGGCTCACATTCCTAAATTCCACCAAAATTGCACTCTAGTTGCCAAAGCACTTTTTTCAGTTCTGGCCATTTGCTAAATAAATATGAAATATGAAATACAAATTAAAGACACAAATACTGGGAATGGGAAACCCACACTAAAAATAGAATAATACTATTAAAAGGCATCACAAATTTCAGTGAATATTTCACTTACTATATTTTAGAAATTAATTTGGACATGACAGTTGTCAAGGCACAGATTCTGCCAGTCACGCATGTCCACTATTATTATATATAATTATAGTTCGTCTATATCCCTGAGTATTTCTGGCTTCCTGGATTTCTGGCACACAGAATATTAAAACAGAAATGTTCAAAAAGTGGGGCATTTTATTAAAGTTATTTAAAAATCCTAAACTTTGATTTCTTGCTTTGTTGGTTATGTCCACATGACCCATATATTAAGATGTAATAAGGTTGATCTTGCACATTGAGGAAAAATAGTCCATACTTCAGAATGTATTACTTTAGGAATCTTCTATTGGAAGATGTTATTCTCTGGATTAAAAAAAAAAAAAAAAAAAAAAAAAGAAAATAACTTTAGCCATAGAGAAACAGGCATCCAGGCTTATTTTACTAGGCATTATGCTCAGCTTTGGAAAAAAGCAATGTTGCAGCTAATAGCAAGCATTTCTCTCTGGTTTGTGGTTTCTAAAAATTTACAGCAGTACATAGTGCCTTCTCTAAATTAACTTTGTTACAAGGAAGGCAGAAAACGAGAATAAGCAAACCTCCAAATGACCACTTAGCCTGAGTAAAGTATGAGACGTGATTAAGCAACAGCAAAGGTCATAGAGGTTTAAGGTATTTTAGTGATCACTAAATCTGGCCACTGACATAACAAATGAACTGGCCGTATAAACCTATCAGTCATCAATGTAAAACTCCTACTATATGCCTCAATGCCAGTTCCAGCCCCACAATCTTTGTTTGCAAGACTCAGATTTAACAGCAGTGATAGCTGTAGTCATCTGATCTGATAGACAATGTTAAACACAGACATCCTTTTCAACTGGTATTAAATGTATGGAGGAAATACATCATGACACAAACCAAAGACCACTAAATTTGATGAATGTGCTTCTTGAAAAAATGTGCTTTTTTATAGACAGAAGTGGAAACTTGGTATTACCAAGAGAGAGACTGCTGAGTGAGAAGACATGCACTGTTTTTCCAAGTGTTTTGCAGAAAACTAACGCTCTCCTGTATAGAAGTCCCTGAACTACCTCATCCCTCCATCATCATGAAGTCTTTTGGGATGAAGCATAGGGAAATCAATGAGTTTAGCTTGCCTCACCTCAAAAACACCCTGGCCAAAGTCCTGCAGCTTAGACACTTAAGCCAGAAAAGGTTGAAGCCATACAGCTTCAAAAATCTTTAATTGTTTCCCTTTTTTGAGTGAAGAGAAAATTGAACGTAAAGTATTCAAGACAGCTAATAAATCTGACATAACTATTGTTTCCTTATCCAGGAAGCAATTATAAATGGAAAAGAAAAAAGAAAAAAAAGTGATGGATTTTAAATGTCCGTGTATTCCTTTAAGCTATAAATCCCTGTTCCTAAAATATATTTCTACTCTACTATCTTCCCACATGTTGGATACAAGCAGATTATTTCAAAAAACAAGCAAAGAATATTTCTGCATTATTTAGAATTCAATTAAGGGACAAAAGGATACCATATAATCTATTTGGCTGTTCAAAGGCCAATCAGATAGGGAATTCCAAATATTCACGCCAACAGTGGAATATACAGGTCTTAGATAGCCCAAAATTGTTCATGTCAAAGCTTTTGATACCAAATCTTGTTCCAACAATGTGAGTAACAAAACAAAAAAAAAAATATAGTCCAGCAATTTGTGAACAGGACTAGACCAGTTTTGACAAATACATTATTCATAGCAAACCGTTAATTCAGATTCTGTTTTAAAGTACCACATTAGCAGTCAGTCAGTTCTGCAACCATATTGGATGTCACAGCAAGATTCTGCATTTATTTTGCTGTATGACTTCTTATTTCTTTTGATTGCTTTAATACCAAGAAGTACAGAAAATGGCATTACCTGATAATGCAGTCAAATATTCACAAATAATTTATAATACAGAAAAAAAAAAAAAGCTTCCTTTTCAATCAGTAATTTCATATTTGGTTCCCAGGACAGATTATCCTCTCATTTATTGCACTGCAGATTTATGATTCTCCACTCCGAGACTGAAACATTGAAGAAAACGTAAGCTTACATTACAATTTGAGTAGGGTCAGAACCTCCTTTTATTGAAACTGTCTTTCTGAAAACACTTGACTGTAGCGTGATACTTATCAAACTATAATTATCAACAGGGAAGAACATCCTACATAGCACTTTCTAAATGCAGTTTGCTTAGGTAAGAGCATTAATGACAGTATCAGCAGCAAAACCTCCTGGCACTGTGCTAGGATGGGTACATGCACAGAAGGAGATGTTTGGCTGCTCAAATAGGATTTATGCGTATCTTTGGAGTAGCTTGCATATTACCAGGGGGATGCTTATCACAGCTTGAGAACTCTGGCCCAGACCCATCTTTATATTTGGATGACACTGGTGTAAGAGTCACCTTAGTCATGGAGACAGAGGCAAAGGCTGATGCCTGGCGCCCAACTGGGTATAGAGTGCTCACCCATTGCAAAGTGTACCAGCTTAAAACACCTCTGCTGAGCTGAATAACTGAATCATTCTGGACCAGGTGTGCACCTCCATGGTTGTGGATATGGCAAAGGGGAGGCTTGTATTAGTCAGTGAAGTATTTGTGGCGTAAATATGCAAATCTACCCTACTATGGGAAAAATTATTAGAGGTGATAACGATCATCATCTTAGTTGTTCACATTGTTAAAAAAACTTGAGTGGGATTGTTATTACATTTTAATTGCTATTTACAAGTTTTATTGATTTTATGCTGACATACATAGAAGACAAAGTAGATATACTGTAACTGCTAACATTTAAAACACAAAATAATGGTTGTTAGATGCAAACTAGGGTATACTACAGAATATCAGGAGATTTCTTTGTTAATTATTTTTTGTCTTAGCCATGTTCAGAGGTCATTCATTGCTTGCTAAATTTGCAAGCTTATTGCAGACCAGTCCAAGGTTATATAACTCTCCAATCATAATTGTTCTGTGTACAATATTAGCTAACAAGTAATTATAACTACTGGCTGCTCCCAGCTGGTAACATGCTTAGGAAGTTCATACATTCGGACTTGTCAGTTTAGGTTGAAATATTTGAGAAAATGCCTGACTTAAGAGTGCCAAAACAGAATGATTCAGATACAAATGATTGTATAGGATGTGCTGCTTTTAAAAAGGAATAATACAAAATGTAAATATTTTTAAATTCACAATTCCCATGTTAATTTGTCTTGTAATATGGATTTAAGAAAACATTATATTGATAACATTTTGATAAAGTACTGAAAGCTCAACTCTGGAAGCACATGCCAGGTGGCAGAGGAGTTACGTGCTTTGCATCTATTTTTAACTAAATTACTACTTTGAAGTCAATAATTGTATAGTCATCTTGGATACCAAAGGAGGCCTTTTCTAGCATCTAATCATGCTTAATATCCACTTACTTTCAAAATAATGGAAGTCTTTTCATTTAAGCAGTTCTGCATTCAAAGAAGACTTCCTTCAGTACATTGGATAACATTGTTTGGGTTTTTATCCTTGAGTTTTAAAATTGTTGGGACACTATTTTTCTAACTCCTGCATTACAAAGAAAAACTAATCAATAACCACCTAGAAAATAAGAAGTACTTTCTGAGCACCAAAGAAAGAAGGAACTTCAAGATGCGAAAAAAGAACAGGAGCCTAGTAACTGGAACCCCTGATGTTCTGTGGACACTAAAAAATCACTACAGCAGGAACTTGAGAATTGAGTTGTTGAAATGATTAAGGTGACGTTTTAGTGAAAGATCCAGTACCAATTTTAGCCCAGAACGCATAGCTCAGGAGAAGTGGAACTTGTCGTGACTCTAAGTGATTTGAGAGGCCCTTCAGCTTTGGGATGTTTAATGGGATCAACCATCATTGCAGCAGAACAGGTAGTGCCAGAGAATAATCCCTGTTAGTGCTTAGAGGCCAACAGGTACCAGATCTCCCCAGGAGCTCCACAGCTATGTCAAACTACCTGTATGTCGCTCAGTGCCTTTACACCTCAAAGCCAGGGCTTATATGGGCCCTTCGCCAGTCTTCCACAACCTAATTTCACCAGGATTTTAAAGCATGTTATATTTATTTGGATTTTGTACCAAGGCAAATGGGACTGGACCAATAGGCTAAGAAGTAACCTCAACATTTTTGCCACAAAATATGGGAGCGTATGACAGCATTATAGCATAAGGTGTCATTTCTCCAAAGGGAAACTGAGAAAGGTAGAAAGCCAGTGAGAATACTAAATTTAAGGATGTGTACTCATGGTTTTTTTCATTCTTCTAGTATGTACAGAGTTGCATAGTGTCTTTTGAAATTGCATAAGTTAATTTTAGGAAGTATACTTACTGCATCAGAAAAACTCTCATTGCTAGTATTGTTTATTGTCCAAAAACACCTTGTTCGCTTTATCAGTTCTCCCCCTGTGACCTCAGAATTATTACTTACTGCACTATAACTCTATGTTTTTTTCAGCCATACCCACAAAGAGTTTGGGGGTTTTTGAATGCCCTTGTGTCACATAACTCTCCTTCACATTACATTTCAGAAGAATGAAAAATCTCCACTGCCATTTAGGGCAGTATCTCGGATAACTTCATCATACCAAAACCTGTCATTTAGAATAGACATAACTACAGAATCAAAGTATTTTTTTCCTGCTGAATTTGCTTTCTCAGTCTTCAGACACTTCAGCTTTACTCAGAAAAAGAATGGAGTCTTCTGAACTATAAAAACTGCTCGACTTTCATGGGCAGGTTGATTTAAACTTGGTGGGCAGCCTTTACCTAAGGTGTTCTCGTGGTTACAATAAAAAAAAAAAAAAAAAAAAGCCTTTATGTCTGAGATATTTCTTGTTATTTGTTTGTTTTTCTTGGTGAAATTTAAAAAGTATGCATTTAGCTCATGCTGTGCATACTTCTCTGTAGAAGTATATATGCCCCTGTATACCTCATTTGGTACAGAATTGTACCAGTTCTATACCCATTCTTTAAGAGCTTCTTAGTTCCACTGGGTTGAGCTTTCAAGTCTTTTTTCTTTGATGCACCTTCTAGTTGCTACTGACTTAAAAGTGACTTTAAAAGACTGTGATAGAGCCATCATACCACAGAAAGTCTCTAATATACCAGTGGATATGTGCTCACACACTGTGGGAGTTACTGATGCACTCAGTTTCCTAGGTATCCTCAAATTAATTGCATCCTTTGCTTTACTTCCTCCTTTAAAATGTGACCAACCACAATGTCACATGCATCTGGCTAAAGTTTTGAGCCCTTTTCTAAGGATGGTCATGATTTAATTTTTGTAGTAGTCACCAAACTATTCTTCTAGTGCCCTAGCTATAACTGAACCATACTGTCACCTACTCCTCTCTCTTTCAGAAATGATGATAGAAACATAGAATCATCTAGGTTGGAAGGGAACTTTAAGATGGTCAAGTCCAACCATTAACCTAGCACTGCAAAAACCACCACTAAACCATGTCCCTAAGCACCACGTCTACCTGTCTTTTAAATACTTCCAGGGATGCTGATTCCACCACTTCCCTGGGCAGCCTGTTCCTACATTTGATAAACTCTTCGGTGAAGAATTTTTTCCTAATATCCATCCTAAACCTCCCTTGGTGCAACTTGAGGTCATTTGCTCTTTTCCTATCACTGGTTACTTGGGAGAAGAGACTGACCCCCCCACCTCACTACAACCTCCTTTCAGGTAGTTGTAGAGAGTGATAAGGTCTCCCCTCAGCCTCCTTTTCTGCAGACTAAACAACCCCAGTTCCCTCAGCCACTCCTCATAAGACTTGTCCTCCAGACCCCTCACCAACTTCGTTGCCCTTCTCTAGACGCTCTCCAACACCTCAATGTCTCTTCTCATGAGGGGCCCAAAATTGAACACAGTATTTGAGGTGGGGCCTCACCAGTGCCAAGTACAGGGGGAAGATCACTTCCCCAGTCCTGCTCACCACACTATTCCTGATACAGGCCAGGATACTGTTGGCCAACTTGGTCACCTGGGCACACTGCTGGCTAATATTCAGATGGCTGTTGACCAACACCCCCAGGTCCTTTTCCATGAGGCAGCTTTCCAGCCACTCTTCCCCAAGCCTGTAATGCTTCATGGGATTGTTGTGACCCAAGTGCAGGACCCGGTACTTGGCCTTGTTGAACCTCATACCATTGGCCTCGGCCCATCGATCCTGCTGTTCAGATCCCTCTGGACAGCCTTCCTACCCTCAAGCAGATCAACACTCCTGCCTAATTTGGTGTCGTCTGCAAACTTTCTGAGGGTGAACTCAATCCCCTTGTCCACGTCATTCATAAAGATATTAAATAGAGCCGGCCCCAGTACTGATCCCTGGGGAACACCACTTGTGACCAGCCCCCAACTGGATTTCACTCCATTCACCACCACGCTTTGGCCCTGGCCTTCCAGACATTTTTTTACACAGCAGAGTATGCCATCCAAGCCATGAGCAACAAGTTTCTCCAGGAGAATGTGAATGAAATGGTGTCAGAGGCTTTACTGAAGTCCAGATAGACAACATCCACAGCCTTTCCCTCATCCACTAAGCAGGTCGCCTTGTCATAGAAGCAGATCAGGTTTGTCAAGCAGGACCTGCCTTTCATAAATCCATGCTGACTGGTCCTGATCACCTGGTTGTACTGCACATGCCACCTAATGGCACTCAGGATGATCTGTTCCATAGCGTTCCCAGGCACCAAGGTCAGACTGACAGGCCTGTAATTCCCCAGATCCTCCTTCCAGACCCTCTCGTGGATAGGAGCCACATTTGCTAACTTCCAGTCAAATGGTACCTCCCTGGTTAGGCAGAACTGATGATAAAGGATGGAAAGTGGCTTGGTGAGCACTTCAGCCAGCTCCCTCAGTACCCTTGGGTGGATGTCATCCGGCCCCATAGACTTCTGTGTGCCTAAGTGGTGTAACAGGTCCCTCACCATTTCCCCATGGATTACAGGGGCTTCATTCTTCTCCCTGCCCCTATCTACTAGCACAGGGGGCTGCGCATTCAGGGAACAACTGGTCCTACTACTAAAGACCATAATCTCCAAAGGAATATGTGTAAAGGAGAATCGCATCACTGCACTTTTACCTGGTTCTGATTCTGAACAGAGACTTCTATTTTTTGTATATCCTCTTGGTCCTTGAATTCAGCTGGTTGAGCTATGTACAGTTTATATAAATTATTATACAGCTTGCTGTACGAAAGTAACACCATTATCAGCAGATAAGTAGACCTAGCTACTTAGGCCCACATAAAATGTTTAAGTTCCTTATTTACAGCAGAAAATTATTTTTAGAGAAATCAATAGAAGGAGTTTGTAATGGGATCTTCGTCCTCTTTTAAATTCAATGCTATCCATAGCATTTGCTAGAGTCAGTCTCTGATAAGGCTATCCCATATATAGCTGACAGGCAAGAGGCAATTTCTATCAATACAAAATTTGTAAAGGGCAGCCAGAGAGTCACTGAAGCCAGGAAAAGAAGAAGATTTGAAGCTTTTAGCTGCCTGAAAATTTTTATATGCTTGGTGAGACCAGTGAATCTAACACTGCTCCACTAATAAAAATGGAAGGTGATACCTTAGCACAGTACAACTGCACAAAGTAATATGTCTTCACTCAAATGTCTTCTGAAGATCAGAAACTAAGAAGTACAAGATGGCAATCTATATGGCAAAGCATGGGGCACACTGAAATCTCCTGAAAGGAGGTTGTACTGAGGTGGGGGGCAGTCTTTTCTCCCAAGTAACAAGTGATAGAAAAAGAGCAAATGGCCTCAAGTTGCACCAAGAGAGGTTTAGGATGGATATTAGGAAAAAATTCTTCACCGAAGAGTTTATCAAATGTAGGAACAGGCTGCCCAGGGAAGTAGTGGAATCCGCATTCCTGGAAGTATTTAAAAGATGGGTAGGTATGGTGTTTAGGGACATGGTTTAGTGGTGGTTTTTGCAGTGCTAGGTTAATGGTTGGACTTGACGATCATAAAGGTCCCTTCCAATCAATTAGAATCATCTATTCTATGATTCTGTTCTATGATTCTATGATGTTATGATTTTGGTAAGGAAAATTAAGTCCTGGTGGTGTGTTTTGTAACTGATTCACACTGCTAAAGTCTTATTTATGTAATTAATTATTACTATCTCATCAACTTTGCTGTCAATTTAGCCTTGAATTTAGAGCTAATAGAAAAGTTTTTCTGGGGTGATTATAACGTCTAAAGACACGTTTTTTTTTTACCAGATGAAAGAAACTTCAAATGAGTACAGGACTCTATTTTGGAAGTATGCAATTTTCCTGAACAAGCACATTTTCACTTGGGTTTGGTTTTACATGCTACATTTTTAGCCAAGTTTGTAACCTAATTGTGTGCAAAGGACACAATTAGGTATTTCACTTGAAAGAGGCAGCTGTTAGTCCAATACAAGGCTTTCCCAAAGAGTGCTAATATTACTAAGGACAGAAGTTTTCCTTCAGAAGTTAAGAGCAAGGAAGATACATAACAGAAAGAGAGTTAATTCAATGCTTTGAATAATTTATTTGAGGTTTACCCATATAACTCTATCTGGTTCACTCATTTCAGATAACAAAGCGCATCCCCTGTCCAGCACATGCGGGTGCCAATCAGATCTTTAGTGCAGTATACTATGAATATTTTCTAAAGTTAATGAAGCATTCTTCTCCTTCCACAGCAGAAAACTATTCTGGTACTAAGAAAAGGGAGATGTATTCAATCAAATACTTAGAGCTTTCAGCTGAATCAGTTGTTAAATAAGCATAATCTGTAGTTTTCACTCTCTGATGGTTATTCTAGCTTAAAAAACAACCAACCCATTATAGTGTTTCGAGAAAACACGCAGTAGAAAGCCCAGGGATGGTGCCAGAAGCTGCTTTTGGTTCTGAAGTAGATTGAGAAGCTGCCTTCTGGATTTTCAATATGTGTGACAAAAGAGAGAGTTGGAGTCTACAGCAGGCTGGATTCTTTTAGCTACAACTAAAAAGGGATCTGAGTCACTTTGTACCATTTTGACTTCATGAAACCTGTAGCATGCTGTCAACCTACACAGAAGTCCAGCCTTTCATCTGAGTAAATCTATCTGCAGCAAATGAGCCAAGTCAAGGTCATGATGCAGGGGAGAAATCTTGGATTCCAGGTCCCATATGGAGCCTCTCTTTGTGAGCACACAGAAGATTCCTCTTGTGCTAGACAGCACACATGAGTGGAAGGTAAAGTAATATGTGAACGTTATTATTAACATCTGTAAAGATGTTACCATTACAGAATATTTCACACAGTACCATCAGCCACCATCTTATAGCTGTAAAGCCTTCAAAGGCTCGTTTTGAACTTTTAGTACATCCACCAAAAAGCCCATTGGTGTATTTACATTTACAAGAGCTTCTAAGAAAGGGCAATTGGCATAGGCATTCATGCTGAAATATGGCACCCCTTCACTTGTAGGGATGGGTCGTGTCACACTGAGAGCCTACAGGATGTCGCTGACGAGTCAGCCAAAAAAGGACGATAAAAGTTACACAAAGATCTTTTTTTGGTGTCAGAAAACAAAAGGCAAACTGAATGTGGACCTAGGAGTAACAACCACAGGTAGGGAGCTGTTTCTGTGCTGTTATTCAACAGCTTTCATCATCATTTCAGAAACTCACTGCCATGTTTGCCCACCAAAATGATGATCACCAAGTCCTACAACCTTAGTATCAAGTGCCAGGGAGAGAAGAAAATGGGAATGGAACTGGTGGGACTGCAGTGAGTGGCGTGAGGCTACAAGCTCAGGAAAGGGAAGATGCCTACCAACACCGTTGAGATCTATGCTTTTACTAGCTACAGAAGCTGAGGAGAACAGCACTCCAGAAAGGGAATTTGACAGTGATGAGGTAAAGGAAAGGCACTGGACTTTTGATAGTGTTGTTACAAAGCAGGGTGAGGCAGAACAGAGGCAGCTCTCCTGGCATGAAGGAAGCTGCACTCAACTCAGTTTGTGATTCAAACATTGATCAGAAGACTGCAGCTATGTTTACTCTTTGGGACATAGCCTGTTCTCTTGGCCTGAAAACAAGTGGCACAATATGACACGTGTCTGTATGGCCCATGCAATCTCTCAAACCATGGCAAAGCATGATCTAGGACAGAACAAGCTGGCACAGGCCAGAATTGTGCCAGGGAACTTATGAATAACAATGCTCAATTTGTGCCTTGGTGTGATGATTTTATTTAATATAGAAGCAATCTGTGGACTATCAGAGTGCAGGAGGAACAATTCTACTATGCTATGCAAGACAACATTACTGCTATGACAGGGCAATACAACATCTAAGTATAACTATGGAATGGACTTGCAAGTGAAACCATAGCTATACTACTTAAAGTGTCTGAAAACTTACGGAAATAAATGCTGTTACCTGTGTGAAAAATAATCCCTTACGCTGGATGGCAGGTGAGTAGCAATATAGCAGACCACTATAAAAACTGACTATGTCATACTAGTATGGGAATTTATCATTGAATAATTGTCTGGAAGAGGCACTAGTTGGGCTTAATTTTTGGATCTATTATGAATATACAATATTATGAATTATAGAGTAAAAACATTCCTGTACATTTCTGGAATTATCATATGGGCACACAGTAATTTTCTATTGAATTGAAGTAGTAAATTCAGGTTTGTAATAGGTTGAGAAGATTTGTGGCATCTTTCAGGAAGGTATGCTGATGGCACGCTCTTCTGGGAATGTAGAGCAGCTATATAATTCAGGTAAGTAACTGAGAATTGACTCTGAATTCTCCAACAGTTTGCTAAACTTAGAGGAGATTATCCCTTGCTCTGAAGATGAGTGACAGTAAATAGAAAAAGTGAGAGAGCAGTTACAGTCTCTCTATCAGACGGCATCCAAGACAAGCTCAAGTAGATTTTGATGAGTTTGGTTATGGGAATGTGGATGCTACTTCTGGAATCAAAAGAGATGCATCAATAGAAGCCAATTCATTTTATGATTTCAGCAGTGCAGTTTCCAAAATGAATGAAAGAGCACATCACAAGATGGTGATGAACTATAAGCAAGACAGTACTCCTGCCTTACAGCAATTCAAAGCAAGACATATTACCTTTTTGGCCCAATGGTGACTATTTGAAGATTATCTATTCTTTGAGGGTCAGGTAAGCCCACAGCAGTTCTTAATTCCTGGCAATGTTAATTGCTAGTTATTAATTACAAGTGGGTAAGTAATGACACGGTGAAGAAAAGAAGCTGTCAGCTATCTCTATTGGAATGGCTTTGCTGATGGTGAGCTAAGGAACAAGAAGGCCCGTATCTGTCACAGTCAGTTTGTGTTCAGGAGAAGATGCAGCCACCCCAGCACTACGCTGCTGTACACAGGTAGCAACCTTTCCCTTTCAATACCTGCAGCCGATATGCTTAGACACAAAGTCAGGTAGCACAGTTGGTTCTAATAGGTCATACAAGAGTAAGGCAAAAGTCTGAAAACACGCAAAGTTGTCACCCTGATCATTTACCTCTCTTACATAAGGGTAGCTACACTTCCTTCTAAAAACTTTCAGTGAAAGAGATGCGCTGGCATCTGTAGGCAATCTGTTCCAGTGTTTCATTAGTTTTACTGATATCCAAGCTGCATATTTCTTTCTACAATTTAGTAAAACATGTTCAGTTGTAATAAGATTGTCCTATTCATCAGCCTCTGACTGTTTATGATAGTCCACCCAGATGGAAACCTTGAGGTTATAGAACAGATTCTTGTAGGACAAGGGAGAGGGTGACTCTGCATCAAACCCTAATTATTCCTTGAATCCTGGATGGATCTTTGCTTTTGTGAATCAAGCCAAATGATACAAATTGTTCACAACTGGTAACCTAATTAGTTCTTGCTTGTTTTTTAATCGGTTGTGGTTTGGGTCAAATTGACTACTGGGGACCTGGGGGACCCCAGATGGGACTGACAGATGCTCCCCTCTACTCCTCTTCAAAGAGAGAGGCAGAGGAGGGAAAAAGAGACGTATGAGTTTAGAGGGAACTAAACTCATGCATTTAACTAAAAAATGTTACTAATTCCAGTATTGCCAATGAGCTTCCTACTCTAAGTATGTAAGTCAGACCTTCATATTTCTGGACGGACCTCAAAATTCTGGAGTTTTTCTATACATTCCTACTTAAATTAAGTACATTGTATTACATATAGCAATGACGGTGCTGCTCTAAGATATATTAATGCTGTCTATGGTGCTTACCTCCATGGCTGTCTTCAGACTATATGGAAGTTCATGCCAAAAACCCTTAGGAAGTCGATAAAACTGCTTCCACTTGCATTATTTACCAACTTGTCTAAAATTAATCTGAGTAGAATTTACATGGACTAACAAATGGAAGGGAATTAGTACAAATGTTAAATGAAACAATTAAAGTAAAAAGGAATCTGAGACTTTTAATCACATACAGAGATATGCAAGCAAGAAGCAATTTTGACTGAAGACGGAGATCAAATTTGTCAAATGTGAATGCCTCAGATTTGGCATGTATACATATCTGAGCAAATAAACAGATGCTTATCTGGTTTTCAGAACTATTGAGCATGCACAGTCCCTATTGATTCTCTGAGAGCTAAACAGAATTGATATTTCAAAGAGATGAGAAGACATTTTTATTCAGTGCTTCTGTGTTTGAGTAATACTATATTTGTGCTCCTAAATTTATTATTTTAGTATCATCAGAAGTGATTTAAATGAGACTTCCTCACAAACATTCCCACAAGCACTGGTGTGCTGTAGTATCCCAACTAACTCCATTTAAACAACTTTGTATTTGAATACTTCCTGGGTTCCTTCATATTTATTGTAGGGTTGCATCTGTTCTTACTGAGTGAACACGGAGCAGGATTACTGACATGATAAATTGGGCGTTTGCTCTTAAGACCTTTGTTTTATGGCATAGTTCTAGATAAAACTAAATCAATGACACTTTATATTACAGTCCTTACTCATGGTGAGCACCTGGAGGTCTATCAGTGTAAGGACTGAAGAAGCTGGTTTTTTAAGCACTAGCACTTTCAGTGCTACTAAAAGGAAAGAAATAATAGAATAAAAATCCTAGCAAAAAATACCTAACAACAACCCGAGAGCAGCGTTTCATTCCAGTAGTTATCCAGAAATCTGATTTCCTTTGCTTTGTGTCAGGCACTTAGCATTATTGTTGCAGTTAAGGGAACTTTATGAGAGTGATTAAAATAAAACTTCTTGGAGGAAAGGTGCCACAAGAGACTGCAGCATCACCCGTGAAGTCATTTATCTACTGTGAAAACACAGGTCTCTTGCTTTATTAAACATCTCTGTACAAGCTCCACTAGATTCTGGAGCCAGATATTCACCTGGCACGGTTCCTTTGAAATGAATGGACCCATATTGATTTACACAAGCTGAAAATCTAAACCTCTGAGTTTATTACAGCATCACTAAAAGGGGTGATTAATTGCAGCATAGCATCACAATATGATAATAATGCTCAGAAACCTCTCTAGAGTGGAATAGAAATATGTCTTTCTGCAAAGCATTTGTTTCATGCAGGCTACCACTTTTTTCAGTTGTGGGGTTTTCGTTGTGGTTGTTTTTTTTATTTTTAAAACACAGATGGTAATCTTGTTGCCATCTCAGGTTTACCCCGCAAAACACATCATGACGAGGTAGTGGTACATAATTGCTGAAATCCTGATTGTCACTGGCCCCCAGGTACCTAGTGATCCTCTTGAAGAAGAGTATGCGTCCTCCATTTCACAACATCCTACAGAAGATGTGGCTTTCCTGTCCTACAGGACAGTTGAGTCTGGGCCCTGTGCGCACCCCCAGTCTTAACCTCTGCCCCCGACCCAGGACTACCTGCCTGGGCTGGTGGCCAGCCCTGATACGGCTCAGCTGGCTAAGCTGGGCTCAGACTGCTGGGAAAAAAGATGTGTGAGAGAGCCATTAGAAGCCCTGTCAGGGCCTCCCCCTGCTTTATTCATGCGTTTAAGCTGTAGCTGTTGCCATTGGTCCTTGCCTGAGCCAGGTTGGAGGAATGTCTGTGCCTGGCCCTCATCCTGACCTGCTGACTTGCCCTCAGACCTGCCTCATCACCAGGGACTTGCCTGGGCTGTGACTGACCCTGGTTACTGTCACTGGACCTGTCCTGCTCTCCTTGCTCGGGCAAGGTGGGACTGTGCCCTTGCTGGTGAAGACACTGCCCGGCCACCTCGCTGTCACGCTGGCTCCTGGCCAGTCTTCCCCGGGGAGCAGCCCGCTCTCGTTGCTTCCCGGGAAGATGAACCCTTAACTCCTACACATAGGCTGCTAGCAGCAGCAGGCATAAGTGAAAGATTTTTTGAAAAACAAAGACAAAGAAATGTGCTTTACAGGACCGTTGTTTAATGTTAAATTTAACAGGAATGGTAAAAATTGAGCCGCTTTTTTTGGGGTTTTGCTGCACAGAAATCTTCTGTTTACTAAGAGTTTATAATCTAAGAAGCTGAATGGCAGAGTGAAAGTTGCATCCAGAGCACCACAGTCCAAGCAAAATATTTCTCTATATTTGCTTAATTTTAATAATAAAAGCGGATATTAGCATGTTTCCCAAGCTGTCAGCTGTCATGCAGAAGTGTGAGACAGACTCAAGGGTACACCCCAGCCTAAGGTCTCCGACAGAGTCTCTGCAGCCGTCGTAGTTGCTATGCAGCATCCCCGTCTCTTTTCCCCACGAAGAGACACCATGTGTGAAGACGCAGAGGGGCAGAGGAGTTCAGGCCCTGCGCTGTAGGAAAGGCTGGACATCTTTATAAAGCGTCCCATGCAGAAGTTGCAGCAGAAGACATGCTTACCCCACCACAGTCTCACATCATCACTCCTGTCCTGTCGCAAACTGGGCATGGGGAAAGGAACTGAGCTGGTACAGAGGGGCAGGGATACATCCATCACAGGATCCACCTTGCTGAGTCTCACAGGCTAGGTCAGAGAAAAAGCGGAGGAAAAAAGTCTGAATCAAGCCATCCTTGACTGGCTCATTTCCTAATTCCAGACTTCTTGGCAGATCTGGGTCAGGAGAGGGAAAATGAAAAAAAGCAAAGGTAATAAACTTAACGCATGAGGCTTCAGTCCCGGCTGTGTAGTCTAATTCTGAAAGGACAAAGCCCGAAGCCCACTTACAGGACTGTAAATAGTCAATAACAATGTAAAGTCAAAGCACTTTTAACAGACAACTCTTAACAGAATTAAACTTTTAAAAGGACAAATTCTCTTTTCACAGAGGAGTTTACTACAGTGCTGCACACTCACGTTAGCAGCAGCACTAAATGTTAATAACATGAAGAAATTAGGTGGAAGTCTGACATTTTGCTGTCAAGTTTCTCAGCACGAATAGCTCCCTAAAATGGCAGCTATATATGATATAGATTCATCCTGCTGCTGCTGACGTGAAATGGTGCTTAGAAGTGTTTTGGGGAGCCAGGCTGGCGGCAAGGTTTCCATCAGAGGCACCCAGGTTCCACAGCATGCCAGACCCAGGGCACTACAGTTTGGCAGCTCATTAAGCATTTCAATCATGCCCAGAAGTTCTCTGAATTGTGGTCTTTTCAGTACATCAATTTTTTTTCTCTAATTATATTGATTTTAGCAAATTGCTGTGTCCTTCTGTTGATTTTCAACTATGTACAGCAAAAACTTGGAGTGTGAGAGGAAAACAAACTCATTGTGCTCCAGCAAGTTATTTTATACAATTTCCTGGGACAAAACAGAGACTTCAGAGCTAAGAACATATGAAAATACTATAGTTATTACAAAAATAAACAAAAGCTAAGTTTCTAAATGAATATAGACCTTACAGTCATCACCCAGAAAAAAAAAAAAACAACAAACCAACAAACCAACACTCAATTGTCTGGAGCACCAGCTCTGTAATTACATGCCCGTTTATTTTCAGTGTGTGGAGGGTGTAATTGCCTGTGCCCGGCTTTATCTTTGGGTCATCACAACAGACCGACCATGCCGCGTGCCGGCACCTGCCATCTGCAGCCTGTCCTCCCACACCAGAGACCTGAATGCTAGCCCGCTCTGCTTCCTAAATTATGTCTTAATAAGGCAGAGAGCTACTAAAATCTGCTCCATTAATTATGGGCTGTCATACAACATCTAGGAAACCAGCAACACAACCCTTATCCTGTTTCTTCCCCATGTAGCTAAGCTATGATTCTCCCCTACACTTTCGTTTTACAAAACATTTCAGTAATTGTATTGATGAATCATGCTAGAGGTAGGACATCTGCATTGGTGTAAATGTGCTGAAGTCAATGCAGCTAAATATTATAGCACCAGTGATCTCATCCATGGCGGGAAGAAGAGAAGGGGTACTTGGGTGTTTGGGGAGTATGTTTCTGTTCCTGTTTCTCTGACACTTTTACTCATTTTAGTGAATGATTTGCTAACAGAAAATACATAAGCAGCTCTGGGAGCTGAGAACGAAGCCCAGAGTGAGTGCTTTAATAAGCCAGCCAGCACCAAGAGTATTTTAAAGGACAGTAAAACCCCGATCCATTCATTCAAGAACATATGTGCTACATACAGCCTTTGTGGATGTAGCTCTCACACAGTGGGAGATACCTGGCTTATCATTGCAGGTAAATACCTCGGCTTTATAGAAGAGTGCAACACAAATAAGCATTTTTCTGCAGTATTTCCTTCTGGTTAACTCTGAGATGCTCCTAGTTCAGTGCTTTTGATTCAGTCTTTATTAGAGTAAACTTGTCTTTTATTGGATTTAGTTCACATACTTTACAGATGATTTAGAATTATTTTTTTTCACCAATCAGTCATGATAATATATAAGAAATGTTTATTCTTCTGTTTCTTTGTTGTGGGAAAATTAATACACATTCACATAACTGGGGTTAATCTAGCATTTTGCTCTCACATTTTCTGAACTTTTTATTGTGTATAAAACAAACTAGAGGGATACAATCTATAGTTAGTTATATTTAGCTATTGTCCTAGGTATGTTTAGCCCTTACCCCAAGAATTTTAGGTGTATACGAAGGGCAAAATAATTTACACAACATTAGAAGCTTGAAATGACATGTTTAGGGGCATACCACATAAATTGCACTTCTTTGAGATTGGAAATTCCCTTTCTCTGCAACTCAGTAGACACCTTAGCAGGATTTATTAAAGGGACTTCCAGCTTAATAAAAATGTGTAGCTTCAAAACTTAATTTAAAATCTGTTCAGGTAGTTGTTACCCTCACTAAAAATCAATGGACCAAATCTCATACATCTCATATATATCACCAGAATTCCACTTAAATCAAAGAGTTGCCTTAATGTAAGTGAGGAAGGCATTTGCCCAGTGGGAATGTTCACTCAAGTAATCACTACAGGCTTATGCCTAGCCTTGTTAAGACTCATCAGTGTCTCAGCAACGTCAACTTAATTAATTTATTTCCTTTCAAAATATTTTCCCCATCAGTGAAAGAATTCCATGAAATAAGTGAGAAAAAACTCCTGCAAATCATTAACCTGTATAGATAGGATAAGTGTCTTACCTTTGTTTCTTTCCCTTTTCACCTCCAAGCTGACAGCTCTGAATTAGCAAGGCTATCTAATATCTCTGAAGTTTCAGACTGTATCTTAAACTTGATGTCCATGAAGGGCTTTGGAGGCTGAGCCGAGCGCCTAGCATGATGCTGTGGTAAAAAGAAGTAAGGCAAGGCCAGCAGTGGAAGAGTTGGGGAAAAGTAATCACAAAGACTAACTTCAGTGTGGGGACCTGCTTCTCTAAGATGCTTTGTAATAAATGGAGGATAATTATGTAGCAGGTAAGTCAAAGCGGAAATCTAACTTTAGGCTCTCTGAAACTGCACCCCCAGGGGAACTTCTCTCCCCATCATAGACACACACACCCCCAGCTCCAGCGTCCACATTTTAAAAAGAGATATTTTAAAAGTAGACTGTGCACTGAAGGGAAACATGAAAATCATTTAAGGACTGGAGAAAATGCCTGTCTTTGAGCTTGGTCTGTTTATATTATCAGAAAAGAAGATTGAGACGTGACTAGATTAAGGTGTATAAGTTCTTTCATGAGTAAAAAGTGCTGGGTACTAAAGGGGACTCTAATCTAGCAGAGAAATGTGTAACAGGAACCAATTGGCTGGAAGCAGAAGCCAGACAATTCAAATTAGAAATTAAGCATGCAGTTTTAACAGTGAGAGGGAATAGCTACTGGGACAGACTACAGAGGGAAATGGTAGATTCTCACCATATGCAGATTTTCAAATCAAGACTAGATGCTAAGCTGAAAGAAAAGTTTTAGTGAAACTACGGGTCTCAATGCAGCGTTACAGTCTGATACTTAATGGCCTGTGATATTCAGGAGATTAGACAATCTAATGGTCCCTCTCAAGCTTAAACACTATGAAGCTAAATTCTATGAATCTGTATCAGTCTCCAGGGATTCAGATGTAGGCTTTGCTCAAAGAGATCATCCCCAAATTCTTTATCTCAATAGTTTTGATAACTTCTGGTATCTTTCAAAACTGACTGATTTCTGAAAGATTTGTGGCCATAACATCGCTTCTGCTGAGAACTGAGAAGTTGAATATAAGCTGAAAGCAATTGTTATTTGTAGCAATAACTGTTTATTAATAATGAGACTGTTTTCTATTCTGTTATACCAGTTCTTAAAATCAATAAGATGGCTGTAATTTTATGATATAAATTACCATATTTATGGTAATGAATGTCACATTTAGCAGCTGCAATTCACCTGAAATCAAGCCACAGAGATGCAGAGGATGAGTATACTGATGTGATTTGCAAATATTCATTAATTGAACATCACCGTAATGCTGCAAAGTGAGTAAGTATTATTACCCAGATTTCACAGATATTTTCCCATCTAGGTGAAGTGGCTTGTTCAATGTTATATTAACAAAAAAAAAAAAAGACAATGAGAAAAAAAGTATTAAAACCCATATGGGAAGCCCTGGACCTCTTGAAGTTATTTGCATATTTGGAGGAATTAAACTTTCAACCTGCTTTGTAGCTCGGCTTAAATCTAAATCCATTCTAGTTATAGTGAAATGTTTTTTATTCAGTTTCTATCTGACCTGAAATCTTGTGCCAAAAGAAGCACAATAATCATTCCAGATTTATTTATTTTCTCCTTTTTCTGCACTGTCTCGTTTGACAATCACACTGAATTATCAGACGAAAAAAAATTCTTTACTCTGTGCCCACTTTATAATATTTTAAATATACTTCCCATGAGGGTAAAGTGAATGGAGATTAAATTCTGCTAAAAGAAACATTTGAAAATCCATAAGAAAAATGTACAGGGAGAATGAAAATGGGCCTTTATTCCTAGTACACGGTTGACTTTAGATGTATTATTCAGCTACGCAATCTGATGTTAAGATTTTTTTGTACTCAGAAAAAAACATAAGACAAGTCTTATGAATTAAAAGTGATTAATGCTAAATGAGAAGTACCTAAATGATTTTCTGTAAAAAACACTGTAACAGCTCTTAACTTTGTTTTATTGAAACTCATACAAGGGATGGGAGGTCATCCCCAATAAATTGGCATAGGCTATCAAATTGTTTTAGAGCTGTTTTAGGTGATTTCCCACTCAATACTTTTGGCTAGCTTTGGCTTGAGCTATTGGGGGAAGGACAAAGACAACTGAAAGTAACACTGTGATTCAATGTCACCTTTTTCTGCCATGTGGCTGCACTCTCTCTGCCCACACACACTCTTGCACTGCCCACACATCAGCACGGCTTTTCCCCACCTTCACACTGAAGAGGAGAAATGAGCAGAAAGCCATCACAAAACCATGATCTCCACCAGTTTGTCAACAAAGACCTCCCCTACCCTGGCCATGAATTTCACACATTTCCTCCCCTTAGACCAGGATCCCAGTGTCTTCCGTTCAGAGGAAAACCTGCAGTAGCTGAGAGCTTGATTAGACAGGCCAGAAAGCTTTCCTCCCTCTAGCCCTGGACTCTCCAAGCAGGAATTATTTCCCCATCATTTCTACAGCAACTCCTAACTGACTTCTTCTGTGCCTTCTTACTAAAGAACTATGCCAATTATCTGGGGCTCAAAAAAGTCAGCAGCAGTTTCCATTTCAGACACTTGCAAGCCATCTGAAGTCCCTCTTCCCAAGGAAATGTCACAGAGAAGTGACATGTGTCACCTGGGAGAAATAGACACTTTGCCTTGATTTCCCTGCAAGGTCATTGTGTAATGGCTTCCTACATTCGCAGTATTTTTCTTATATCTAACAGTAATTGTTTTGCTAGACCATCTCCTTCTTCTTCAGGGTCTTCTTACAATATTTCTCCAAATTATCCCTTTACCTCGGGTGCACAGGAGGGTATTGTTTGAGTCCTCAAGTGGACAACACGCTTTACAAAATGTGTCACATAGGAAACTGAGAAAGTTAAGAAAAAGCTAGGCAGAGTTAGAAAATATCTACAAGGAGAGGAGGTTAGCAAGAACCTTTCTTTCTGGCTGCAATACAGAATACAGATGTGGATGCAATAAAACTTAGATAATGTTCTTCCCAGTCCAAAAAAAAAATGCGCATCAAATTTAAAAATCAGCACCCAGAGTACAAATTAACAGTATCACAGAGTGAGAAAATAGAGTAAAAGTCAATCCCATACTATGATGTCAACTGGAAGGATATGGAGGGCATCCACCTGCACAGTTGTAGAATACGAAATTAAATGGGCTATAAACCTCTTGCCTTTATTTTTCCAGCATCATATGATTTTGAATCTCTAAAGCAGGTAGATAAACAAATGTGGGTAGAGAAAGTCTTTACATTTGTAAAACTTGGTAGCAGTCCTAATGCTAGTGGAGTCCTTATCAGCTCTGAAAGGAAAATACAAAAAGGAATCAAGGTCCTTGCCAATGACAAACTGCAGATCCATCAGAGCTACTGGTGACAGAGTTGATGCCTACTAACCCGTGAGACAGAACAAACAACATAATAATGCAGCCTATTTTTTACTGCGTACTACTGAGAAGGTGAGCAGTTATGATCCCCCACATCTTCTCTAAATCCAAACCTGCCTGGTAACACCAAAGGGAATAGTGACAAAAATCTAATAGCTCCCTTTCCAAAAACACAGAGCCTAAGACTGGTCAAACAAAGGCCAAATCACAGTAAACAACAAACACTGTTGAGCACACAAGTCATGTTAGTCATAGAAAAGTTGCATCACTGGACCATGATCCAAGTATGATGAAAGTTACAGAACGGTTAAAGATTTCTGTGTCTCGAATAACAATATACACCTACAAGTTTTAGGCAAAATTTAACAAAAGCAGAGTTTCTCTTAAGAAACCGGGAAGAGTGCAGCAACCATGATTACAGGAATAGCAGTGCCAACAAAGCCATTCAATATGTAAATGAACCCATCAAGGATGTACAAAACCTAAAATACTACAATGAAAGACAGCGACTACAGGAAGACAACCCCACAAGCTGCTTTGCTTCCTGCTGAAAGAACTGCTTTGAGAAAGCGAGAGCACTGAGACCAATTCAGCAGAAATGTACTCAAGAGAAAATCAAAGTATCTGCCATTGTCAAGGAGAGTCAAAGGCTGCATAAGGTCACATACACCCTGACAGCTCAACAAATTTGTGCGAACGTTCTGGACAAACATGTAATTTTGGCACCACTGAGATTTCACCCATGACACTCAGGCTACTACTACTACTACTACTACTACTACTACTACTACTACTACTACTACTAGTACTGAAGTGCAAGAAACCTATGCTTCTTAAGAAAAACCTCTAACGATTATAAATTGTCAGTATCCCCCGAGTCTGTGAGGGACACCTCTGAAATGCTAAGTAGAAGAACAGCATGGTAGACATATGTGAATGGACATGTCATAGAAATATTTAGGACCACTGCTCTCTACAATTGTCTGAAGGATATCGAGAAGACAGAGCCATACTCTACTTAGAGGTGCCCAGCAACAGGACAAGAGGCAAAGACCACAAGTTGGAAAACTTTCTTTCATTTGGAGCTGAAGGCTTATAACAGTTCATTGGTAAAAGAGCTTCTCCTGACTTTCAGCACTGAAATGACAGCAAAATAAAATCAGGCAGATCCTTCCACAACAAAAACACTTAACTTCAGGCTCAGAACTTACAGAAATTTCAGACTGATGATACAAAGACAAGGTGAATGGTGGCACTTTAGCAAAGTGGTTGAATCTACATTTTTATAATGCAAAGAATAGCCAGTTACTTAAGCAAAACCAAAATATTTGAAAAATATGTCTACTAGTGCAAACACACATCATGGAAAATACACACAATGAGGTGAAATAGCAGCTGAGAACACCCACTGTGATACCTATAGCCCTGAGAACTGCCTGTCACATAGGGAAAAGACAATTCAGTTGTCGCAACACAACACATGCACACGCACTGACACCCTTATGGTTGTAGCCAGTGGTTGAAGTGGAACTGTTGAACTGCTAGTATGGAAACTGTGACTATAGTTACAGCTATTGCCTTCCCAGTGCTGCAGATGAGCATGCCAGCAGTGCCAAAGCCGCACAAGTCCACTTGACCTTATGTCCTTATCTAAGAGGAAATGCCAAATATGACATCCAGACAGCAGAATGTTGTAGAAACGTCTATAACTACACTCTCAGCTTCTCTGAATTATGCTTTTTCATGCACAGTTAGGTAATTTCATTTGTAAGAGGCATTAGAGGCGATATTAGCATGTTCTTTCTCCCTTTGTCTCTACTCCTGCGTATGTGTAAAAGAATGTTTATTCTAGGCTGAAGTGCTATGACTTGAGGATGTTTTTGGAAAGCCTTGCCAGAATGTTTGTCTCATTTTAGCCTATCTAATGTGAGCCTTCATTTGGGAAAACAAGTCAAACATAAACAAAACAAGAAAAAAAAATAAATCTTAACAATAAGAAGATTATGAATACACATACACAGCGTCAAACATATTCACATTGCTCTCCTATTATGAGTCACACTAAAGCACTCTCCTCAAAGCATGTTCTCCTAAAACAAACTTTAACATTGGCTCTGTGAGCTGTCTGAAGAACAGACTTAGTGATTTCTAGCAGCATGAACCATGTTAGGTTACAGGTCATTTAACCAAATTGCTTTTGCTTTTTGAAATGTGCAGGCTGCCTTTGCTGAAGGACCTGTTGGCATGAGAATGCATATTTAAGGTGTATTAAATACGCTAGTTATATAAAAGAGAATGATGTAACTGTTATATTCGTACACGAAGGCACAGAGGTGAATATGAATTTAATTCTCCAGAGTGATCAGTTAGGATTTAGCATACAAAATTTGACCCAAAACATTAAGATCAATTTATTTTTCCATTTCAGAATAGAAAGCTTTATTGATCTATCACCAAATAACCAAATATATTATAAATAGCACCCTTAAAACAATTTGAACTTTTCTTGTGAATCTTATAGGATGGGTTAGATAAACTAATATTTTTAAATTCCTTTTGCTTTCCACTGTCAAGTGCTCTTCTCAAATGACAATAAAGTAACACATGCAAGTTCATCCTGCAGTAATCTGTGATGGATCTGATGATATATTGCCTGTCAACAGTAAAATTTCTGTCAAACTGTTTTGGCAAGCATCATTTTCATGAAGCCGTCAAGAAGGGCATCTTGGTGCTTTAGGTCCAGTGATAAGACAGCCCTGTTGGAACAACAGCTTCGGGCTATGCCATCTGGTGGGACAGTGACCGAGGCCACAATGCAGTTAAAGGAGCTCCACAAAGCAGAACAGGAGGAAGGAGGAAGACCAAGGACCCAGTGCCTGAAACACAAGCTTCAAAGCTTTGAGTCTGTAGATCTTAGTAGCAGAACTAATAACAAACTAGATGCTTCTTCGTCACAGACCAGCTCCTGATGCTAAGAGCAATAGGAACTTCATTCATGCCCAGTAGGTGAGGAAAGTTATTACGTTTTAAATAACTTTATCAAATAGTGTTGATCAGCACATGGCTGTGTCCCTTCAGAAACTGTTTCAGCTTGTGCATATTTGTTCTTGTATCTGATATTTGTATTGCTTACAAATATCTAAAGGGTGGGTTGAAGGAGGGTGGAGCCAGACTCTTCTCGGTGGTTCCCAGTGACAAGACGAGGGGCAATGGGCACAAGTTGGAACATAGGAAGTTCCATTCCAACACACGGAAAAACTTCTTTACAGTTAGGGTGACAGAGCACTGGCACAGGCTGCCCAGGGAGGTTGTGGAGTCCCCTTCTCTGGAGATTTTCAAAACCCGCCTGGATGCAGTCCTGAGTAATGTGCTCTGGGCAATCCTGCTTTAGCAGGGGAGTTGGACTAGATGATCTCTAGAGGTCCCTTCCAACTCTGAAAATTCTGTGATTCTGTGATTCTGTGAATGTCATCAAGGGTGTTCTCCAGGAATTAGTCTGTTTGGCTATTGCTCCTTCACATCCTCTTTCTAAATTCACTTCTGGTGAGTGTTTTGGAGAAATCAGGCTATTACTAAAGGCTAGGTTGTGCGGCAGCAAAAAGAAACAGATGTTATTTATTTATTAAAACAAAGTTCCAGATGGTTCAAGATCACCACAATGTGCAAACAGCCAGCTGAAACGACTGCTTGCTTTTGTTGTCATTACCCCCCAGTTTCCTTCTGCCATCACACTCTAGTGTGTGTTAGGCTTCCTTGCTTCAGCTTGTGTCCAAGCATTATATGTTATTTGAGATATGAACTTTGTCTGCTTATAAGGTTTCTAGAAGCCTTTGGAACAAAAATGGTAAAAGAGAAATGGTAACAATGGATCACCAAATCAGAATAAAACCATCTCTATGACCAGAGATATAAAAGTCCAACCAATCTGACAGTATACACCTATTAGTTTTGAAATTGCTTAGGAATGAAGTAGCTATGCTTTTAACAAAAAAAAAAAAAAAAAGTTATTTCTCATAAATATCTAACCCTAAAAAGCAGGAAAATGTCAAGTTAATGCGTTAGTCACAGCCTGTTGTTCACACAGCATGTTTCCACACAGTAACAGCTTCTGAGTCTCCAGAAGGAATTTTCTTCTGCCTCCAGCTGATAATGAAACACACTACACACAACACATTAATCTCCCTCACAGAACAGCACAAAACCTTACCTACGACCTCAGCAAAATAACAAGTACTCAGCCCTGAGATGTTTGCCAAGATTAGTTGTGCAGTGTATCACAGCTGTTACAGTATAAGACCCCAGCAGACATTTTGCATTGTAGTGCGAAGAAGAGCTGTATGTTGTTAGTGTCCATGGAAGATATAAAGCCTCAGCACCTTGCCAAGTGCAGATCCAAAAGGAAACTGAGTGTAGCAAGCTCCCTGACTCAGTTTCTTGCAATCCCAGTTTCCCCGTAAGATATGAAACACCCATAACTCAGTCAGGTTCACACTGCTCTAAGAAGAGCCTGAACTCAGGCATCTCATGTACCTCAGTGACCCTTGTTGCATGCAATGTTGGGACCTCCTTAGAAGGCCCAACTTCTTCAACACTGAGTGCATGAGGTGATTGACTTAAGGACTAATCAGATCGTCAGTGCTAGACTTGCTTGCCTCAACCACCTCTGGTAAGAGCAATCATTTTCCACAGCACATTCAAGAACTTTTATAATGCCTATACCTGCATATGATCATGGATGCAATACAAATTCAGGACTGAATTTGACCAGGGCTTGTGCTTAAAATATTGTATTGAACCACCTGATCCTATCTGTTGTTCTTTTACATCTATAAGATGTTGCTGCTCTTCAGAGTAGTGTCACTATAGTCTGCCTTGGCACATTTGGATGTGTCCACTGAAAACCAATGCAGATATTCCTATGCCCTGGTGAGGTACACACTTTAAAAGCACACAACAATAAAGAGTTGTAACCCTGTTAATATTTTTGGAGGGTGAAAATTATCTCTGAAATATTTTTCAGAGTTGAAATTTTTAACCTATTATTCAAGATAATGATATAGAGCATATTTAGTTTTTATTTTCCTACCACTGCTTTAAGCGGTGGAAGAAAAGCTTGTAATTCAGATGAGCTACTTCTCTGAAACTGTTAGACAGCAAGCAATTATAGATGGCTCAGACAGATGGGTTTCTGCCCCTACTATGCAAAATCCCAATTATCTCACATACAAACCGCCATGAGGAACAAATGAAGAAATGGGAAGAATAAGAACTTTTTTAACAGGTGCGTTTTTTTAAGTCATTCTGGACTTACACCTAAGTAATGGTGGCCTGGTTGCTCTGAAATAAGGATAAGCCAGCTCATTAGTGGCATTGGAGCACTCAGTCACTGAAACGTGACATCTACATATGATGCCAAAAATATGAGAAAATTTTATTAGTACCCTCGATGGGAGCAGAATGTTAACTTATCCCCATGTAGCTGGATAACCTAGAGATAAGAAGTGGGAAAAACACTTAGTGTGTTGTCCAGGCAATGCATGGAAACTTCAGTATACTCATCATTCAGGTGAACAGAAAAGAAAGAGACTATTGGTAGTGCTTCCCATCTTTAGCTCTGGAGGATACTACTTCATACAAAGAGTTTCCATTTCTTATTTTCACTCATTAATCGTAGTCATGCCTGAGGGCTCAAAAGGAAGCATCAATGAACATGAAAGGGCTCCAGCAGACCTTGTCAGACAGGAGACTGAAAGGGGACTCGCCAGTCGCACATTGGAGATGCTCAGAATTCCTTCATTTTCTTCCTCTGTGTCCCACTTTGACCTCCTGGAAAATATACTTGATAAGAAGCAGTGCCCTCTTTTTTGATATATGGGCTTTGTATTTCCACAAACCATTTTGTATGTAAGTATTTGAGCTAGCTGAATCACTCCCAGCCTACACTGTACATTTTCAAAGGGACTATAACCACAGAGAAAGAAAATTACAACTTTTAACTTTATTGGAAGTGTTGTATTGGCTCTAGTTAGTTAGCTAGGGGAATGAATGAATGAGTGTACAAACAACTGGAAATGACATTTCAGTTATTTTTGACAGCTTGGAAGCTGTTAATCTTGTAATTAAAGGGTTTGAGATTTGAAATTCTATTAGGATATTTCTGACAATGAAATATTTCCACAATAGCTGTGGAACTGGAACTCATACAGGTAAGAACCATCTTGATCATTTTCTCTCCAGCCAAAGAGATTCAAGCTGGGACCAGTGTGCCCTCAAGCACTCATCGCAAGTAATTACCCTGCAGAGGGAACACAGCCGGAGAAATGTTACAGCATTACTATTATTACTTTTTTGGATTAAGTAATAAATATTTAAGAGAGTAAAGCTAGCCCACATGAAATGACAAATGAGCACACGCCAAAACCCCACCTACTCAATTGGGCACCTTAAGGCCTCTTGTACCTGAAATAAACAGCAAGAAGAATCCCCTTCCACACCAGTGGGCTCTTATTTTCCTTAACAAGATAAACTCTCCTTTAATGCTAAACTCTACTGTGATATTGCTTACTTTTATAAATGCTTCTGGTCTATTTATTTCAGAAAACCAGAGCGAGGTCAAAACAACATCAGGCAGCACACTGTAGAGCTAAGGATGCTCCTCAGTCTTTTTCAGTTTGCAGATTTCCAGGCCTATCTGAGAGATGTACAGGTCTTTGTACACCAGAGTCAACCCTCCTGACCATAGGATCACATTTTTTAGATGCTTTTGCACAGAATTTTAAGGTAATCCAGACTCCTAAAGACTCACAGACTCTGGAGTGAAAATCAACAAATCTGTTCTTTTTCCATTGCCATATCATGCTTAGTCACTCACCGCCCACTCAGCTGGTAATACTCTCTCACACTAAATTTTGTGCCAGAAAATTTGCAAAAATAGATGGTAAAGAAAAAATAATGAACTGTAAGGCATTTATAAAAATCTCATTTTATA
>NW_009647755.1:687681-718485 GCF_000708025.1 Charadrius vociferus | reverse complement strand
ACTTTTCCTCAAAGCAGGGAAGCAAGATGAAGTTTAAATGGACAGGTATGGTACAGATCTTGGGAAATATTTAGACTTCTTAGAAGTTATTTCTAGTCATTCTAATATTTCTCTGTCTCCATAAAAAATGGTGATTTTGAGGGTTAGCTGGATATTATAGTATATTCTCAGTCCTAGCTTTATGTACATTTCAAAATAATTTTTGCTTTGCATGTAGTAATAATAAAAAAGATCTTCAAATCCCCAAACATTTTTCATAGGTTTATCTGATTGGTTTAGATCAAAAACCTATTTTATTAACAGTTTTTAAAATATTGAAAAAAATTATTGGTGATTTTTGAAAATAATCCATGGAAGGCATAAATTCCACAGATTTTAAAGGAGGTCTTATTTATTTGTCTATTCATCGTGCAGCAAGGGCAATCTACATATTTGGTGTATCTGAATTCCTTTAGGTCATGGACACAGGAATGAGGAAACCTGTAGTGTATTGCCAATATTTCTAAAATGTCAACACCTCAGGCAATCCACTGAATGCAGTTTAGCCCCATCTGAACTACGAAAAATTTACCCCTTCATGAATCAGAAGGGCATGTTCCATTCTTCCAAACATCTGCTTTCCATTTTGTATCTTCTGCTTCCTTAAAAGCACCTGTCCTATTATCTGCTCCAGTTTTATACCACAGTTATTCCTTCTTTTTTTCATGCATCTACAACCAAAGAAAACTTTTTACAGACACAAAAAATCTTATACTATTATAGAAAAAAAAAAAACACCTTAGAATATAAGACGTTGAAGAAGTGTCTTCTTCTCTGTTTACTACCACTACTGCTTTGCTCTAGAAGATTCTGTGGAAGTTCTTCTTTCAAATATATGTTTCTATAAGGAATCAGAACATGGCTTTCACATAGACTGATATCTCTAACTAGAACATTATGAGGAAATTCAGGAGCAGTAAATCCTTGAATGCAATCATATAACTTATTTCTAACAAAATGTAAAGTACCTCATAGCAAAGGTGCTGATAAGCATATGCAGTAGAACTGTAAAGTTCTGGAAAGCCAGAAATTCGCTTGACTTTGACTCCACCCTACAAAGGCAAATGCACATCTCTTTTGAGAGATCCAACTGAAGCCCACAGAGAAAACTTGATTGCTTAGAGGCAGACTCAACAGCTCATTTTTATAAAAAAAAAAGGATGCCTTAGAGACTCTTGGCTTCAGAGGTATTGATTGAAAGACACATTAAACAGAGAACTTGGCTACTCCTCGAAAAATACAATCTTACAAAATCAGACTAAAAGAGCTTCAGTAAGAGAAAATCCTATCTCTTTCATATGCGAGAGGTGGGCTGGATTCTGGGGGGTGAGGTTAATAAATCGGGATGTAACGGTAACTGTTGGGTCATTTCCGAACACTGGGACTTTGATCAGATTCTTTTTTCTCAGAGCAAAATTCCTATCTCCTCATAAAACAAAAGGTAACAAAATACCAGATGTCACTGAAAATATTTTCCAGTTTCAGCCTTCTAACCTGGACACAAGGCTCTGGAATCAGGCTGTTCATCCCTGTGTTGTTATCTGCCTGGGTAAGGTCAGCAGGTGCTCAACACAGCGTACCTTCTCCCAGAGCGCCTGTCATGGCCAACGCTGGCTCCCTGAGCTGTCCTACAAGGTCACGGCTCTCTCTTCCTAATCCTGTCTCTGGGCTCTCTGCAGCAACATGCTGCCAAAAATAAAGGCAGCTAAAAAAAAGTAGCCACTTGTTTTTATCATAAAGAAACTAAAAGTAAATTTTGACATGTAGATACCAGATTTTATATGTAATTTTTTACTTCTTTTTGTATTTCTGACTTTTTTTCTTTTTCAGGACTTTTTTTTTTTTTCTTTTTTTTTTTTTTTTTTTAATTGGCAAGCACTGAGTTTTCTCATAAGGGACCTTCCAGTTCCTGAGCAGGCTCAAGCAAGCCGCGTGCTACAGTAACATAAATATTAGACAATAGTTCATATCTCCTTGTGCCCACAGGAGTGAATCTTTGCCCAGACATTTCCCTTGTAGGAAAGATCTTTAAAACATATTGCAAATCCAATCCATATTTACTTAGTTCTCCGCACACACCCCCACCCCCACCCCTCCCCCGGCAAAATCATATGATCTATAGAACTAAATAAAGCTTGAAATTTTTGCTATATTCTTAATGTCATACTTTGGAAACCTAAAGCTGGTATGCGCTGGGAAAGCTCTAATAATTTGTTTTGTGTGAATCTGAGCAACTGTGGAAAAAATGTAACGTTTTCAGGATAGTTCAGTGGAACTTTTCTTCCAAACTTAAGACAAAAACCACCAGAAATAACATTAAAAAATACATCAAGGAGCTGATGTCTAGACATTTTTTCCAAACAATCAACACAACTGCTGAGGTCTGCTGCATATGCTAAAAATGAAGTTTTTTCTTATAAACAATAGTTGTATCTGTTTAATTAAAACTAGTTTGAAGACGAACTTATGTAACCTGATGGAAACTTCAGGGGAGATGAGGAGGGGGTGTCACTCTTTATGTCAAGGACTAGCTAGAGTGCATGGGGCTCTGCCTGGGGATGGATGAGGAGCCAACCGAGAGCTTATGGGTCAAGATTAAAGGGAGGGCACCAACAGGAGATGTTACAGTGGGGGTCTGCTACAGGCCACCTTACCAGGAAGACTGAGTAGATGAGGATCTCTATAGACAAATATTAGCAGCCTCACATTTGCAAGCCTTGGTCCTCATGGGGGACTTCAACCCCCGATATCTGTTGGAAGGACAACACAGTAGGGCATAAGCAATCCAGGTGGTTCCCGGAATGCATCGATGATAACTTCTTTCTCCAAGTGATAGAGAAACCAACGAGGAGAGGCGCCATGATGCACCTTGTTCTCACCAACAAGGAGGGGGCTCGTGGAGAACGTCATGCTCAAGGGCAGCCTTGGCTGCAGTGACCATGAGATGGTGGAATTTGAGATCCTTAGGGCAGCAAGGAGGGCGTATAGTAAGCTTGCTATCCTGGACTTCAGGACAGCAGACTTTAGCCTCTTCAGGGATCTGCTTGCTGGGTTACAGTGGGATAAAGCCTGTGAGCGGGTCCAGAAGAGGGCCACAAAGATAATTAGAGTGCTGGAGCACCTCCCCTTTGAAGACAGGCTGAGGGAGTTGGGGTTGTTCAGCCTGCAGAAGAAAAGACTCCGCGTAGACCTTATAGCAGCCTTCCAGTATGTAAAGGGGGACTACAAGAAAGCTGGAGAGGGACTTTTTACAAGGGCATGTAGTGATAGGATGAGGGGCAATGGCTTCAAACTGGAAGAGGGGAGATTTAGATTAGGTATTAGGAAGAAATTTTTCACTCTGAGGGTGGTGAGGCACAGGTTGCTCAGGGAAGTTGTGGAATCCCCATCCCTGGAAGTGTTCAAGGCCAGGCTGGACGAGGCTTTGAGCAACCTGGTCTAGTGGACGGTGTCCCTGCCCATGGCAGGGGGGTTGGAACTAGGGGATCTTGAAGGTCCCTTCCAACCTAAACCATTCTATGATCCCGTGATTCTTGGTGGGTGCTCTTGGGGTGGTTCAGATACAGTTTATAATTTTTACTTCTAAGTTCACAAAATCAACCAAACCAACATAAGCTGACCTAATTTGAATTTGGACTCCACAGAGGAATTGTACCAAGCCACTCAAAATGCTCAATTGTTTCAGACATAAAAGGGTATTGCTTTGTGCATAGATATGACCTAAGGTACCTAGAATTTCAGTAAGTACTTTGACACACAGCCTCCTAAGAATTAATTTTTATAAGCTCTGTATGCCGGAAGAATTTGCTTTAAGATCTCTCTACAATAGAGAGGCCAGAGGGAAAGGTACTGCATTGGTTTGGATCTACTGCTTATGGCTTATTTTTTTACCTCCTTCTGTACAGAGACCCACAACAGTAAGTCTGATTCAGAGTTTAGCATAGGTCTTATCTGTACAACTCAGATCCAAAACTTTATTCAGGTCTTAAGGCATTTTTTTCTTATAACTTTAAGTATTTAGATTATATTGAAGACTTAATAATGAGACTAATAGGACTTAATAAGAGATAAGCAAAGAAATTTCAATTCAACCAAAGAAAGCTCTTAGATCTGATTGACAAAAGCTGGATGCAACCTTATTATTGGTGGCATTAACCCATCAAAAGAGAAGAGAGCCTGAAATTTCTATTGACCAGCTACTAAATCCAGGAATACTAATACATGCCGAAATAAAAAGAACCTGAGCTGAAATTCAAATTATTTTTTACATTCATGAAAACTCTACTCCTAATACCTTGTCAGGAAAGGAAGAGTTTGCATTCTGTGAAGTACCAATGCAAAAAGTTTGCCCTTACGGAGGGTCTCATTTGAATTATTTTTTTTTTTTTTTTTTTAATTTGTGGTTTACTACTGAAACTTTACTGTATTTTTTATCTCTGTACTTTCTTGAAATTGTATGTTTATAGTTTCAAATTCAATTATCAAACTGGAAAAAAAACCTGAGATATTAAACAAAACATAGCTGAATAGATGAAAAAAATATTTGCCATGTTTCTATTGCAAAAAAACAAACTTCTGGGAAAAAAATCAGTGTGTCATGGAAAAAAGACTTTTCCTAACTACGAAAACTTCCATTCTAAACATGAACCCTTATAAACACCGAGACACCAAACAGGAATATTGTATGTTGCTCCAGTATTACCATAGCATTAATACATGCCCAGAGCACTTTGAGTTCTATGTGCATAAAGTTAGTTGACATTTTTAGTAACACTTTATTCAGAGAGCATCCCAATTTCATCTGCGAAATTTCACAACCTAATGTTTAATATTTCCACTAAATTGTAGGACAAATGAGGTGGAAGAAAGGCTGTGGAAACTCCTGATTTGTAGAAAGCATAACAAGTCAAGTCTGTTCCCAGTAGCATCCTTGGGATTTTTCCCTTCCCACTCAAAACACACAGTCAGCTTCTGAGCAGACAGGATTTTCTCTCAAACATCTCTCTACTTTTCTCAAAAAAAGGTGATAAGGACAAGAGACATGGGGACAGATAGATTTTCATTTCTTTCATTTTAATTTATCTCTAAAGTTTCTGTCCAGTGGTATAGAAACTGGGAGATTTGACCTTTCTCAAGTGGTCACAGAGGAGAGGTAGACAAGGGGTAAGTTTCAACAGATGTAACTGTGGTACTCCTGGGCTTACCTCTCTCCTTGCTGAAAAGGCCAATTGAGCAAAAAATAGAAACAGGAAAAATCAAAACCAGATACTCTTAGAAGCATTTCACAGTGGCCGTTCCTGGTATATGCTATCATAACACTAACAACTCGATTGCATAATATTAATGTAGGGATTAACACAGATTTTCCATATTAAAGTTAGTTGCGTAGCTTAGCTTGTCACTTATGCTGTTCTTTAATCACTGGAAGGACACACACACTTTCCAAGACGATTGTTTGCATCACAAACAGGAGCTTAAGATATGCAGGATGAATCACCTGGGGCAACTCCAGCAGGGACTCCATCATGATGGGCCACCAAGATCCCTCAGGGATTCCAGCAGTGACCATCAGGACTCTCCTTCTCTTCCCAAGGAAATTTAGAAAATGTACACTAGACACCCTACTCTTTGGGCAGCTAATAGATGAAATGGAGCTGCTCTTTATCCTATACTCAGTGAATACATATTTCATGTAGTGATTCCCCTAAGCAACACAAAAAATATACTTGAATGAAGGAAGCTTCTTGGAGGGACTGTCAGTCCTATTCTCCTTCCAAGTTTCCTTATTTTATACCTAGTGCCTTCCCCGTGCACACAAAAAGAGAGGAATGTAGTGCTAAAGGGCAGGGGCAGATGTTGCTATGATGACCCTGCACCCCCATAATACCCAAAGAGACCACATCACAATTGAGGGCACTACTGGAACTTATCTGTTTCCTGGATGCTTTACAACTATGAGGCAGTGGGACATGGTTTCCTTTCTTTTTCTATTCCAAGAACATGGCATTCACATGAAGGACATGAGCTCAGATTGTCACCAGCAGCTCTTCTGTTTCTGTGCCATCTCTGTTTTCCTGTCACCTCTAATACTTTGGCCAAGGATGAAGGTTTACAGTTTGATTCAACCACTGGCTTTAAGATCCCAGCTTGATCAGTTGTCATGATAAGGAATAGATGGTGGTAACAAGTTACAGAGACAAATAAGTGTTTCCACCAGTGAGCATTGGTGGTTATTAGTAATAATTAAAACATTGGTTTGGAAGCTACTCTCTCGGTCCAGCTGAGAGCTCTTGCCCAGAATTTTTGCCAGTCATGTCCACCTTGGCTTCCTCTGAGTCTTATAAGAATTTACATGCTCAGAGTAACCTCTGTCACTGGATTAAAATTCCTGCATTAGAATAGCAAGTGTCTATTCTACCTATTCTGGAAGTATGTAGGAGCTTTACGCATGTAGCCCAGTTTCCACAGTGTAAACACTTCCAGAAAGCCCTGAAAAGCTTGTGAAGTAAATCTAACAGGGCTACGGAAAGGTGACAAAGAGACAGAATAAGCTCAGGGAAGTAATGAAACAGCACAGGTCAGCAAGAGAGTGCCATAACAAGAGGTACACCACAAGCAGCCACAGTTTAAAGGGAGGGAGTTTAAACGGCTGCAAATATCTAAGCAGCAGAAATCACCTAAGAAGAGGTGGCTGAGTTCAAGAGTAGAATTTTTTTACTTGCCTAGGTTTTGGAAAAAAAAAAACAAAACACAGATCTCAATTTATAGTAACATTTCATAGGGGATAAATTTGCATTTTGGGAAGAAAAAGAAGAAAATGGAGGCAAGGGGGAGGTAACTATCACAACTGAGTACAATAAGCACTACAGTGAGTAAACGGCCATCCCACTTAGGCTGTGCAGAGAGTCCTAATAGAGACAAATAGCACTGCTGCCTGGCATGATACATGAGAAATAGCTTCAGCATTTCACTGAAACATAACAGTTCACCTAATGTAATGACTGCAGAGAAAAGTTATCTGATCTAAAGAAGTGTTTTATCTATGTGGGATATTTTTTTCATCCTGAAAACTGTCAGAATCGCCTGAATCCCAGAACCTATTCGTTTGAGTTGAAGAATCAAGCATGATAAGTGTCTTGCCTGTCCTTTGTGTTCAACATGAAAAAGCATCCTGCCCAAAAAACAAGCAAGCAAAGTGCCAATCTTGCAAGTCAAACCAAGCATGGCTTAATGTAAGGGCTTTCAATAGGTTTTTGATCAGTTGCAGGTTTAACCCTACACATCTTTCACGAGAGCTTTTAGGACAGAAGTAATAAATTAACTGTATTCCTTTTGCACATGTCTAGATCAGTCCCTGCACCAGAACTGAAAGAGTAGATCCTCTTCTTCTGTCCAAAGAGCGGAAGCATTTCAGCGTAAGAAAAGGAATCCCTCGGCACAGCTACCACACAGGTCTATCCAGAGGTCTGCACGAAAAGCTTAGTTTCACAACGGGCCAGTTTTTGTGTCAAGGCAATTCTGGCCATTGACAGCATACAACATGGTAGAAAATCAAAAATCAAAAGCTTTGTAAAAATTCCTTAAGTGAAATATATAAATAAGTTAATAGAACACACTGTTTAAAGGGTACTCAGGGGCTTCCTTCCTTTTTCGCGAGTTGGAAATTAGTCATATTATTCTCTTTCGAAAGATCCAAGCCACTGGTTTTCCTTTAACAGCAGTTCTACAGGTACAATGAACTGAATCAGTATATAAAGTTACCACTGTTCCCCTGGGAAGACAGCTGAAATCACGTGCCAATTAAAATCTTTCAATGTGTTCACCTAATAGCAAAATATTACAGCAGCCTACACAGCCCAGTAGTGTTCCATATATAAAAATAGCTTTCCAGAAATAACTACTCTGCCATATTGGACTACTGAATTTCCCAGAGGACCAGTTACTGTTGTTTTATATGTTAACACCCTTGCTGTAGAGTGCAAGTACTGAACCCGAATACATTAGCAGTAGTTTGCTTATTGCCTACAAATGGCTTTTAAGCAACAGCAATACTGCCTTAGACTTGAAAGGTTTTTGCTTTAGAAATTTTGGCAAGTTATTGGAATAATTCTCTGCTCCATTCCCAGTGCATAAATCTCAACACAGTGGGTATATATTCTCAGTCAAATTACTGTGAGGGGAGGAAGCCTTGCTGTTGTCTGAATGCAATGAGTTTGGCAAGATAGCTCTATTATTGTACTTTTTAATCCGACATTTTTTTCAGTGCTCAGCAAGAGCAAGTAATCAGAACAGAAAGTGATTCCAAAATGTAAATTAGGGTGTCTGATGTAGGGATCCAGTGCATATAAAAAGTCTTGTATTGAAAACATTTCCTTTTCTAGTTCACTGCTGGCAATCAAACCTTTGAAATTAAAGAACTGCTTTTCTAATCCTGGTGTTATTTTAGTGTTTCTTTTAACAATGCAGCACATGAGCACATACATATCATATATCTTTGTTTAGAGGTTGCAGTTTCTATTAAATTTAATTACTTCTTTCTGTGACTTTAAATCAAGGGTAGTTTGAAAGCAAAGGCAGTTTCTATTAAATACCATAACTTTCCACAGAAACATACGTGTTAAAGACGTCTGGCAGAGGTGTGGCTATAAAATGAAGGCTTTTATTAAGGCACAGCACTACCAAATGAAAATACATGGGATATGACTACTTTTGAGGTATCTCAGTGCTAACAGTTTAGACTTTTTCTAACGAAGTGCATATTCAAAACAGTTAAGGCCACAGATCCTTCAATCACTGCATCTTGAAAATGTCATTATAATTATTCTAATGAGTGTGCTAAGAGTTCAGAATCTGCAGGGTCAAACCTTTAAGTAATGTTGACAAGCATTGCTTGAAATTTTGTTCAGCCCTTTTCGATATTTATTCTGGCATAGGAATTTCAGTTTATGGTATTAAAATAAAATGAAATTAAGAACAGAAGTTAAGCATATACTGTTAAAAGTTCAGAATACATTATTTAGAAGATGCCTCCCAATGTTGCTTAATCATTTATTTATAGAAAACCGAGTAGTTAATGTGCATGTAACACCACTGAAGTATACAGATTGCAAAGGATAAAAGTATTTCGCTCAATAAATATGGAAGAGCAGATCAGTATGCTGATAGAGTTTCACCGAACTCGTAAAGATTCAAATGCAGATCTGATTGCAGAAGTTGAGCTCCAGTTCCTGCTTTGACACAGTGCCACGTGACACACGGAAAAGATTTGATCCCTATCCAATATACTACTAGAATGCCTGTATACCCAGGAACGTGTATTGCTTCACTGGCTTTACTGTATCTGTGTACTGACACTATTATTATTTATTATTTGCATTATGGTAGCTGCCATCAAGGACCAGGGCTTCAGTGAGCTAGTCATTATAGAGACATTTACAGAGCTCACAGTTTTCATGAGAGGCAGTATATCAGAAGAGACAAGCATGATTGGGAAGGATGACATTACAAATGAGCAAATCAAGCAGGGAAGTCTGCTGAAGTCACACTCATTGTTTCTGTGCATAAAGTTACAACCATCCTAAAGCATATTTCAAAAAAGGGTTCTGTATTAGACAGAAAGGAAGGAGACATATCTACACAATAGAAGATTGTAAGTATTCTTGTTTAAGCAAAGTGCATATCATTTCTCAGATTTTTTCCACCTTCCTGCACACCACTCATGTTTGTATGGAAGGTTTTTTCTAACTCATTTCAGTTTTAACGGATTGTGATACGTATTTGGGTCATGGACAGAATGAATCATAGTCATCTAAATTAATTTTTCTATGTGACACTATCATTATCCTTGATTTATTATCATTATGCATGTAACAGTTTTGAAAAGAAAGTAACATTAGATTATTAAGAGAAATAAATACCAAACACCATATATGAAACAGGTATCTATTTCCTGTTTGTGTTTAATAAGAAAGTAGATGCTGAACGAAAAGACATTTAGCCTTGAACCAAACAATGCTTCTGGGAACAGCTGATCATTATTTTGTTCAATGTGATCTTGAAAGTTCAGCATTTGCCCTAAATACAGGACAAAGTGAAAAGGATGTCTTTCAAGTGAAACAACAGCATATTTCTGTAAGAAAATTGTCAGCAATAAGGACTAGAAGCATAGAAAGAGTGGAGCTCTGCATTTGTTATCATGTCAGCATAAGGAAAGTATTTTAAATTTGAGAATTTTATTTATTAAAATTAGTAATGCTCTTTGACTATATTTTCAGCTATGCTTTAAGATGGTTAAAGGAGTTTAGGTTAAATCCCCTGATTTAAATTCTCTGAAGTATTAAGTGTTTTTGAAAATAAAATTTCGATCCAGAACATAATTTCTGAAGTTAGCACATTAAATCAATAGAGTAAGCCTATATCTTCAACCCAGGCACTAATGTACCAGTATAACCTTGACCTGATTTGAATTTTGCAGGTTTTGCCAAACACCAACTCCTATAAACTGTTTCAAAGTATGGTCTTCAGAACTTACTACCATCTTAGCTATGAAAACTAAAAATCCATCTTCAAAGGTTATTTAAAATTGGCTTTACTGCAAGTATTCACTGTGCAAATGTAGCTAAAGTTACCCAAAATACCAAAAGTGACATTTTTAGATTCTGTCTTTTACATGCTCTGTCAGATGTCACAATTACGCTTCATACAATTTGGAAACTTCAACAATAGATTTGTTTTAACTGTCTCCATAGTGAGAGAAATTTTTTCACCTTGCAAATTAATGACCCCATCAAAGACTTCTGTAGCAGACATAAAAATAAGCAAAATGAAGGGGAAAAGAGAAGAAAGTCAAACAGTACTTGGCAGTGCTTCTGATTTTACAGTGAAACTCATTATATTAGATAGCTGAGCTCTAACCATAATTCCTTTGTTATATGAAAAACCTAGCTTTCTTATTTTTTTAATAAAAAAAAGAAACATTTGTGTTGATAACTTCCTATTTGTGTAAAAATGATTGAAAATATATCCCCAAAGGGCTCAAATTCTGTACGTCATTCAAAATAATTCAAAATATTTTTTACAATCCCATTGCTTTATGAGAAAGGCCATAATGAGAAAGGAATTACATTTAGGAGAGAAAACCAAGGCTTATTTCAGTAGTTTGGTGATATCCCAGGACTTGGGTGTTTGAAAACATAAAAAATGACAAAGTAAGGAAGAGCCACTCTGTGCTCTGACACAGCAAATGCTGTTTTTTGCTTCTTTGCTGTGTCTTCACTGAAGACAAAGTCTACCAGAAATTTACTGATGAGCTATCCATAAAAAGTTCTTACAGATATTCCTGTTGCAGTATCTGCAGAAAAGCTGATTTTATTTTTTTTTTAAACTGCTTGTACATACGAAGCAATAGAGGAAACTTTGTCTTAGAGCTTCAATTTCAACATTGCCCAGGTAACTAAAACACCTGCACTTTCTCCAGACCTCTTAATGATAGTACGATTATAAATACTGCTGAATTTCAAGGTTAAAGGGAGAAAAGAGGTATTGCAAGTGATCAACTAACACAGCTTTACTCAACAAAAAACATACCAAAGCAGTATCTTCACGTAGGGGGAAATTCTAATAAAGATACATTTTGCTATGGGTTCACACAATACATGAGGAAGAACTCCAAAATTTCAGCCTTCCTAACGCTGATAATAGTAATGTTTTAAAAAAGCATGGGCAGATGCTAATTCAAATACTGAAGATAAAAGCCACCTGATTTTAAAACAATACTTCCTCCTAGTTGGGATGTTTTTTCTTAGAATGGCTTATACAGCTAGTTGAAACCACAATCCACATAAGCATCTTCTGGTGCAAGGCTGAGAAGCTTTGAAGAGGAAGGCCAGGTTACATGTTTTGCACTCAACAAAACTGCATAAATATTTCCAGAATGGACAGTTTTGAAAACTGAAATGCTGCTGCAGGTTCTATAAGCACTATACTAAATAAATGGTAAATTTCTATTTCTAGAAATTGAAACATGTCCTGTCACATTAAATACTACTAGCACAGTTCCTTAGAGGTTGTATCAGAGAAACATTTCCTGAGCTCAGTAGCAAATTATATCAACCAAAACTTGCAATTAAGTTTTTTAAAAGAGATCTTTGGGGCTTTCCATTTTTATGATGGGAACAGACAATCCTTTTGGAGAGTGCCTCTGAGGCACAGAGCTGCCTGGAACCTTATCAATGTGCTGAATCAGAGGACTTCTAATGAATAAACTAAAAGCCATTTCTTTTGACTCTTGAGAAAAGCATATTAGAGAAGCATTCAGACTTCCTGCATGACTATAGTGTTAGGTAATTATATACTAATTGGTCACTAGTTCATTTCTAAATATTTGCAGCCTGCTTGTGCAGGCTTCCCCATGAATCTGAATCCCACATATTTGATGAAATGTAATAAGAATCTCAAGATCTTTAGTAATATCCAACCATTGTACTGAGTCTGGCTGAGATGGAGTTAATTTTCCCCATAGCAGCCCTCACAGTGCTGTGCTTTCTATTTGTAGCTAGAAAGGTGTTGATAACATACCAGTGTTTTGGCTACTGCTGAGCAGTGCTGGCACAGTATCAAGGCTGTCTCTCCAACATTCCCCCTCACCAGTAGGCTGGGGGTGGGCAAGATCTTGGGAGGGGACACAGCCAGGACAGCTGACCCAAACTGACCAAAGGGATATTCCATACCATGTAAGTCCGCTCAGCAATAAAAGCTAAGAGAAAGGAGGAGGGGTAGAGGGGTTAGTATTCATTATTACATTTGTCTTCTGGAGCAACCACTATGCCTACTGAAGCCCTGCTTCCTGGGAAGTGGCTGGACATCACCTGCTGATGGGAAGCAGAGAATAAATCTTTCATTTTCCTTTCCTTCTGTATGGCCTTTGCTTTTGCTTTCTTACACAGAATCACAGAATAGTCAGGGTTGGAAGGGACGTCTGGAGCCCATCAGGTCCAACCCTCCTGCCAGAGCAGGTTCACCTAGAGCAGGTTGCACAGGACGGAATCCTGGCGGGGTTTGAATGTCTCCAGTGTGGGAGACTCCACAAGCTCTCTGGGCAGCCTGTTCCAGTGCTCTGCCACCCTCAAAGGAAAGAAGTTCCTCCTCATGTTTAGATGGAACTTCCTATATTCAAGCTTGTGCCCTTTACCTCTTGTCCTATCACTGGGCACCACTGAAAAAACACTGTTCCCATCCCCCTGGCACCCTCCATTTAAGTATTTATAAGCATTAATAAGATCCCCCCCTCAGTCATCTTTTCTCTAGACAAAAAAGACCCAAGGCCCTCAGACTTTCCTCATAAGAGAGATATTCTAATACCCTAATCTTCTTCGTAGCCCTTTGCTGGACCCTCTCCAGCAGTTCCCTGTCCTTCCTGAACTGGGGAGCCCAGAACTGGACACAATACTCCAGATGCGGCCTCACCAGGGCAGAGTAGAGGGGAAGGATGACCTCCCTTGACCTGATGGCCACACTCTTCTTGATGAGTGATTAAACTACCTTTATCTTGACCCATGATTTTTTTCCATCTTATATTCTTCCCCCTCCCCTGTCCTGCTGAGGAAGAGAGGGACAGAGCAGCTTGGTGGGCACCTGGCACCCAGCCAAGGTCAAACCACCACAGGCCCTAAAAAGTGATCTCTAAATAAATTATAATTGGGCAGATCAGAGTAGAAAAGCATCTTTAGCATTGGCTAAACCTCTGCTGAATCACTTTGAGCCACATCCATCTCTTCTATAACCTAATTGATATGAATTTTTCTACATCTGGAATGCATGTCGGTCTTAGAATAGCACCTAAATTTAAATGCATACAGCTTAACATTTTGTACTGTTTTTAATCCAGTACTAGACAAAGAAGGAAATTACAGGAAAAATTATTCTCAGGTTTGCCAGTCTTTTGCTGGCAAAATTGCTGGCTGGTGAGAGAAATCTTTTCAAATGTGACTAAGGGCAGAGAGCACTACTGAAAAGTCAGTTTCTAACTTTTAGTAATTGAGGGACTTAGCTGTAAATGGACAAGAGACTTATACCCTTGGACTTTTTCCTAATATGTGTTCTAAATCCCCAAAATACAAGTTCTTGTGTGGGATATGAAAAAGTAATCTAAAATCAAGTACCAGGTTCCAAAACCTGCCTAGGGGGGGTCACTTATTATTTTATCTATGTGATTATTAACTGTGTTGAATTTACATACCCGTGTACTGAATCTACATACATCAGCTCTGAGTCTCATGAGAGCATTCCTTTTGCATTTCCACTTTGTTCTCTCACTGATGCTTGTCCCTCACAGGTCTCACAGATGACTCTGACTTACTAAAGATCTCAAACTCACATACCAAGTCTATTAGTGATAACCTTGAACTCTCTCTGCACTTGAGAATGCGCATAGCCTATCCAGAAACTTTTTCATAGGTTTCATTACCTTTGCCAACCTCTGCATTGGTTTTGCTAAGAGCACCGGAGTCTGGTGTGAACCAATAAAAGTTTTTAAACAAATGCTTTTCTCCATTTCTTTTCCCCTCTGGGTCTGTACTCACTGTTGTATGAATTACCGGGTGTATCCTGCTGTTATTGCCCTCTATGAAGGTATTGTCATTTACTTCCCTGCAACCTGGATCAGACTACAAGTTATATAACTGAAAGTTTCTGCAGGGAGGAGAATATTTTATTGTTAGCAAATACAACTTTGTTCAAAACAAAGCTAGGTATTAGCAAATAATAACGAATATTTAATTCTAGCTATAATTCCTTGTCCTCATCATAGGGTCACCTCTAATAGCCATTTACTGCTGTCTTGCGACGAAAAAAAAAAAGCAAAAATTACTCCCCAGAACTGTTGACCATTTGCCTCTAGGAAATGCCATAAAACATGAATTCCCACTTTAGCGCGGAAACTTATAAGTACGCTATACTGCTTTTCATCTCTAAAATTAATAAATCCTAAATTCTGGCAGGAAAAGACTTAATTACGTGACTTGTTCTCAAGTCCCTCTAGATTGCCGTGTTGTTGGGTGGTTGGCCCAACATCACAGCATTTTGCTACAATTTTACGCTTGCCATTTACTCATTCCATGCAGCATAGGAGCCTACCATTGCCTCCTCCAGTAAAATCTCTTCCTCAGTGGACTTCTGGCACCAGCAAGTTGGAGATACACAAGTGCTGTAATGGAAAACATCTGGTTCATTTGATAGGAAAAAAGAGGAAAATGAATTTATATGAAGATCCTCTTGAAACTTTGAACTGTAAAACAGTATTGGTGTTCTATTGAGAACTGCAGCAATCTTCTATTCTTTGCATTTATTTGAGATCATAAAAACTTATGTGATAAATAAAGCATTCAAATAAAATTCCTGTTGACATGATATTTCATTTGCTAGGAAGACATGTTTGTCAAGAAGGAGGATTATAACATTTTTTTCATTTCACTTCTTTGTTTGATGGATATGTTGTCACTGGTACAAGAACAATTTCAAAGACAAGGGTGGAAGTCAGCTTACCCAAGATGTAAGTAAGCTCCAGCAGGAAAATATAAATACCAAAAATGAAGAGAGCATTTAAATGGTGCTGGATTAAGGCAACTGAGAATGTATGAAATCAGGGAAAAGTCAGAGGCTGGAAATGAGAAAATTAACCCAACCGGAAATGCAGAGGAAGTTATCAAAGGGATTCAACATCGCAGGTAATAGGGGACAGATAAGACAATTTTATGGCAGCATTTCAGAGACTGGATTTTAAAAAGCAAGAAATTGCTGCAACATGGGACCAAAATAAGTCCATGTAGTAAGGGGAATGAAGAATGTAGGGATATTTTTACAAGTAATCAAGTGTAACACATCATTCAAATGCTTTAGCGGAGTTCATTTTGCAGTTAAATTACAATTCTCATAAATGCTAGGGAAGCTTGAGTATTGCCTTCAAGCAGATATAAAGGCATATATTTTATTTGTTGTGAATCTTAAATATTAAGATTTTGTTTAACAATTAACTTAACCATTAACCTTTTCATTATGCAGATAAAAAATATTACTTTCCAGTTCACTTTTAAAAAATGCCAGGAATGCAAGTGATGGGTCCACAACTAATATGAATATGTGTGTGCATCAGAAATTTCTGAGGATTGCCCTGAAAAGCATTCAAGAATCAAGCAACCATGTAACTGAAGGCTTGCGTGAGGCAAGGAGATTGCAAGAAGACACACAGCACTATACTCTGAGCAAATGACTCATACACAGTCCATAAACAATATTACTATAAAACAATATCAATTATTGAGCAAAATGAAAAATCATTCACACAGAAAAATAAGTTTACTGAGTAACTTACACCAGTCTAGTGAGTTATCTGTTTGTATATTTTTGCATTAATGAAAAACTAGAATCTCTACCTTTTTTCCTCCTTTATGAGGGACAAACATAGCTAAAGATCTTTCTGCAATAGAATTTTTTGAGGGCCCAGCATAAGAAGCAAATGCCCAAGAGAGAGGTGGGAGTCCACAGTGACTCATCGCTACAACGCAGAGAAATAACGAGGTGGATCAAGAGAATACAGAAAGAAGGTAAGAGAGCTTGCAGCTTCCGAATAGGCAGTATCACAGGCAGTGGCAATGTGAGACAGAGAGAATATAATAAGTAAAGCAGAAGACCCCATAGCAGCGTTGAGAGGTTTTGGATAAACTGGGAACAAAGAACTTCACCAAAAGCGGAAGCATGAACACATGAATGAGGGGGATTTAAAATAAATAGCAAAATAATGAAGGCAAAAAATGTGGAAAAGATACGGTTTAAGATCTACTTACCAAGACACAAAGAAAGCAATATGATAAGAAATCACATTATATTTCATTAGGAGTAAGCTGAGGAAAAATATAGATCAATTATTTAAGAGGGAGTGTGAATAAATAATGAATAATAGTAATAAAGCCAAAATATGTACTGCCTTTTTGGTATGAGCCTTTGGACAAGAAGATTAATAGCAACCATGCATGTAATGCAACCTTTATAATAGGGTAGCTCAGGCCAGTAGAGGAAAGAACAGGCTACAGAATCCTTAGAACAATGAGACGTATTAAAGACAGTAAATGGGATGGATTTCAATCTACACTTTTAAAGGAAGTACCAAAAGTGATCCCTGAACCATTTGCAATTAATTATCTAAGAGAACTTGAGGGGAGAGAGAGGGGTAACAATAAACACTGGAAGACTGGAGAACACTAAATTTAGTCTTTTTTTTTTCAGAATGAGGAAAAAATAGTACTGTCCATAATGAACCCAGAAAGATATTGTGGAAAAGTATTAAACAATCTTTTAATTAGCTCCTGAAGGAAATATGAGAGGAAACGTCTCAAAAGAAAGTACAAAAGCATACCTTGTCAAAATCATCTCATCTTCTTTGACAGTGTAGAGTCGACAGGGAAAGCAAAAGATATTTCATACCTTTACTATGGAAATGCACTGCAGCTAAAATTATCTTACAATGGTTAAAAGACTGGACAAAAAACTTGATCAAAGTGTAGTGTTCAGTAGTTTCTTGCTATCTTTGGAGACTGCACATATCAAATTCTTTTATAGGCCTGTTCTGGGTTTTCACTAATAGTTTGAATGCTGGAGGAGAGAGCACAAAAAAGATCTGCACTAACAGCAAGGTGGGCGAGTATGAAGCACTTTAGGAAAGGCAACTAACTTCAGAATTATTTTGCTCCATTGATGAAATAATCTGAAGTTAGTAAGATAAAATAAAACTAAAATGGAAAAAAAAAAGACAAAATGGAGACTAACACGGCTAGGAAGCAGCTCTGCAGAAAAAGCTGGGGGCTAATAGCGGTTGTAAGTATACCAGGAGGCTAAAAGTAGTTCAAGAAATGCTTTAGCATAAAACAGTCATGCCACTGTAAGGAAGAGTCTTGCTCTCCTGCTGCCACATCCTCCTCCCTTTTGCAATGGAAAAACATTGGTACAGCTATCCTGAAAACCATATCAAAGAAGCAATGTAGGTGACAAATAACTTTTTTTGGCAAATTAGTTTTCAACTTAGAGAAGAGAGATGTGAACAGAGAGAGAGGGAGGCTGCAGCAGGACTGGCTTATTCCAAGTTAAAGTTTATTCACATTTTAAGCTGGGTTCAAAATCATGGAATCATAGAATCACAGAATGATTTATGTTGGAAAAGACCTTTAAGAACATCAGGTCCAACTATTAATCTAACACTGCCAAGTCCATCAATAAACCATGTCCCCAAGCACCACGTCCACCTGTCTTTTAAATAACTCCAGGGATGGCACATCAAGCACTTCCCTGGGCAGCCTGTTCCAATGCTTGCAACCTTTTCAGTGAATAAATTTTTCCTAATATTCAATCTAAACCCACCCCAGTGCAACTTGAGGCCATTTGCTCTTGTGCTATCACTTGTTACTTGGGAGAAGAGGCTGAGCCCCCCACCTCACTACATCCTCCTTTCAGGTAGTTGGCGAGAGCGATAAGGTCTCCCTTCAGCCTCCTGAGTTACCAATGATTCTGAAGTGAAAACGAAGCGGTTGCATGCTATGGAAGAGATACCCTTCAAATGCCACTGTTTTAACAGTACATAGACATTAAGGTTCAGGTGTGCCTGACTAAAGTACAATATTTTCATACTTCATAATGAAGAGACTGAATAATATTTAAATTAATCATGTGACACACATTTATCTCACATCCTTTCCATGCCATCTCAGCAGTAAGAGTGTGGACAGTGCAGTAAATGGTGCTTGTTCTGGCCTGCAAAACTATTCTTAACCTTCTCAGTGTCCCAAAGAAATCCCTTCTTTTTTTAAGATAGTATTACAGATTTAAATTCAAACAGGAAAAAAACTCTCTTATTCCTTGCTGATTTTTACTTGAAAGAATGATTTAGGCCACTGTAAACATAGAAAATGTCTATCATTTCCTCTAATCCTCAAAGAATATTGATTTTAAATGTTGGGTTTGTTCTTTTGGACACTGTGCACTGTAAAAAGCCTGTCCTTTCAGAACTGCCTACATGTGGAATACATTCTTATGCATCTTAGCTGAGTCTTGATAGAGTCTACTGATGTCTATTTGATACTTCGCTATAGAATAAGCAGAAAATACATATGAAACAATAATTTAATACTTCAGTATTTTATGCCAATAATAAAATAAAAATCTACTAATATTGACCTTGGAAATGTCCTTTATGGATTATAGAAAAATTCTGAAATTTTCTAAAATTTTAAGATAGTGCCATATGCCCACTATATCCTCTGAATTTTCACCATAAATTCGAATTCAACTTTCCACATCACCAGGAACCACTTCTTCTGGGGTGGTAAGCAATCAAGGCTTTCACATAAAATGTGTCAGACGTCATAAGTAAATGGACACCTAGCTTTACCAGTTAGTCTTTATTATACCTCTTAGCATGAGGGAGTCTGTGAGATGGTTCAGAAATGTTCAAATCAATTGCAAACCTCTCTGGTTATCAGCTGAAAGGAGCTTTTACTATCTTTTTCTCTTACATACTCTGCTAAAGAAAAAAAAATTCCATACTCCCACCCTTTGGCTGATTTTAAAACACAACATGCCATAATGGAATTACTTCTCTACTCATTATCTCAGCATCCCACTTCAGCATAACATTGTTATGTTCAACTTACTGGCTTTGATGGCTAAAATTCTGGGAAATTTTCAATCTCTTTTGTGACAGGAAAAAAAGGAAAGGAAAAAAAAAATAAAACAGAGAGAAGAAAAGAAAGGCTTATGAGCTTCCCTAAGGAAAAGAGACAGAAAAATAGTGAATCACATCTCCCACTTTACTACAAAGTGCAGTGGATAAGTATATTTCGAGGGTTCAGTCTCCAATTCCCATTTCTGTAATTTTAGCTTCGAAGTACAGGAAAAGTGACTTCAGCGATGCCAAATATAAAACATGTGCTCAATGCCAGAAGATAGTTCAATGCTTTTTTGGCTTTTGTTGACAACTCTGCAACAAGCTATTCTGTTGGCAACCGTTAGGGGTGGATCAGTAATTATCTTTGTACTAATGTTTTGCTTAGATGGAAGCAGAATGAAGAGTCATTCTTGCCTCTTGAATGAAGAAAACAGCAAAACAAAGCAAAGGAAAACCAGAAAAATTATTAATCATAATTTTTTATCAAGATGGTGAGTACCATAACACTGTTGAGTATTATAACAGCATTAAATATTCTCACTGGAGGGTTGCTAGGGTTTTGGAGACATGTTGATAGGGAAGAAGGTCTCTCACTCCTCTCCACCTCAAAGCCGCTTGCTGCCTGGGTGATCTCACTGAGGGTGCCCTATCTCTGAGGGTGAAGGAAGCTACTTGAAGGGAGCTACAGACCGAGGTGCTCACAGATCCCTGAAACCCCCTGGTCTCTACCATAAGCACGAAACCCCCCATGACCTCACTAGCAGTAGAGCTCTGCTCTGCCATTTCATGATGGCACTTTTTCTCAGTGGAGGCAGGGAAGAGAGCTGGGAAAACAGTGGGCAAGAAAGAGGTGAAAGCACAATATGGCAGCTAATAACTATTTTTCACTAAAAGACAGTTGCCTTGAATCTGTGTGGGTAGTTCACAGGTCCAGTCTCCCTTTAGCAAAGAGAGTGCAACCAATTTTGAGTTAGTAATTCTGCATAATTTCTTTGTGACTGCTTTGAGCTGAGCTGGAAAAAGTGAAATGTAGTTCAAATGCTCATGAGTTTGAAATGCTACCCAGGCCCTGAGGGCAGTGATGGGCCTGACTGTGCCTGCCCAGCTCCCCGGGGTTTCCCCACACAACCAGCCCACTGCCCAGGACCCCATGTCAGTCCCCCAGGGCCATCAGCCCCTGCCCCAGCGACACCACAGCATGGCCACTGTCCAGGTCCCCACAACCTTGCCCTGCTGGGCCATGGGCCCTGCCAAGCTGGGCCCACCTTCTGTCCTAGCCTTGGCCCGTCCTTGTACCCAGGGAGGTGCCTGATGCGCGGAGTTGCCCCAGTGCCCTGCTCCTGGCTGAGGCGGTGGGATGGGCCCTGGCTGCCAGGCCCTGCCTGTACTGACGAGGTCTCCATTGACTCCCAAGGCAATGTAGACCATTACCTCACATGTGTGTAGACACCTACATTGCAGACACGTAAATGCAGATTTCTTAATCCAAAACTAACTCCCATCCCTGGAGGTCATTCCAAGAAAATGTCTGGTATGAGGTTTCCTGGATGAAAAGTAACTTTGACTAATGCAAAGTTTTTACTGGTGATAAGGAACTTGATCTTGCACAGTACTATTCATAAAACCCTCCAGTTTTCTTCTGAGGGAAATACACAAACTTCTGAATCATTCAGCAAGATGAGTAACATGACCTCATCAATCAGCTTGGTACCTTTTTAAAATCCATAAAAGTTTGTTAAACTTGTGAAAGGCAATAGTTGCTCTATAATTCCAGCAGAGGCTTTGTTGCTCTGAAGTGACCAGTAAGAATACTGGAGGAGATACATCTTAGAGATACAGCTGAAGTAATAAATGAATAATGATGACTTAGCGTGTTCTCCCATGTTTTCCAACAAGTTTCTGCAATGTTCTTCTTTTAAGACTATAAGAGTCCTGCATTTCAGTTGGTAGGTTTTGTGTTCCTTTGCATGGAATTAGTTTATAAAATAAAGATCTTATCTGGGTACCACAGCCTGCTCTCAAAATGCAGACTCTTGGGCAAAAATAGACCTAACATTCTACAACCTGAATGACAAGGGCTTTGCTAGCATTTTATTAGGAATAGATAAAAGACAGCATTGACAATTTTCAGGCTGACACATCACCCTTTTTCTTGTGTAGGAGAATAGTACTTGTACCACTATAATCAACGGGTGTGGTCTCATATTCCCAAATGGATACAAATCACAGTTTATGCCCGTGAATAAATGCTGCAGCACCATAATTAAGAGGAGCAAGAGGCAATGCCTTTATGGTCTGGTGAGTGGTGACTTGAGCTGATGTACAGCTTTTTGATTTCTTCTGAAGATGGTGGTGCTGTTAGTGCTTGAATTGTTTCTGCCTGTGTTTTGTTTTTTTTCTCAATTGCCCTCTGGAGAAGGTTAATAGTAGGTTTAGAATGCCAAAGTTTTCTAGCCAGTGAATCACAATTTCAGATTTGTCAGTCAGTGATGTGAAACCAGCTGCTATTTTAAGTGGAACGCTTACACTTCCCCCCGCCTCACTCCACAGATGCTCTTCAGTTGTATGAAGAAATTGATCATTTTGTCTCTTCTGCAAGTCTTCAGAATGTCACTAATTTCTTATTTACCAAGAATTTTTCATCTTGCTTAAGTTACACTGTAGAAGCGTTAACAGCTACCCTATATGCTCTGCACTGATCTCACAGCTGGATAATGAAAGAATGAATGATATCCAGCACAGAATTAAAATTCGCAAGCATAGAACTTGTTGTAAACATGAAACTGCATCCTGTCTGTAAATATCCTGTAATGATGCTGTGAATTAGTACACTTAAGTTATTTCCAGGCTAAAATTCATGACTCCTGCTATGAAGAACAACTTACAGACAGATTAGTAAAACCAAGCTGATTTTACAATTATTATTTTCTTCTGACAGTCATGCTATTTATGTTTTGTGTTTCCCTTGACCTAGACAACTTTTATTACCAAATGTCAGCCCGAAGCAGCTGCAGAGAGTCAGCAGTTCAGATTTGTATTGGTTTCTTTACATCTTCTGGGGCTTTTCTGCTCTCTGCTGCACATTACAAATATTAGTATAAAGGAGAAAGATGAAGTTTTAGACATTTTAATCATCCTCAGGAGAAGTCACTGTCAACAGAATTTGGTTAAAACCTTTCTATTTTCAGACCAAAGAGGGAAAAGCCTGTCACTACAGAATACTGACATTTTTAAGCCTGTTTGATCATCTTTTTTTTTCACCCTCATCATTATGATACTACATCATAATCATTATGATACTACATCATATATGCTCCTCTGATCTCCAGTTTCCCTCTGCTCACAGATCATCCTACATTCAGCTTTTGATAGGTCATTGCATCAGTGTGGAATATGGTCATAGTTCAGCAGCTACAAAAACAGCATTTTTATAAGTAATGGAAACACAGCTACTTTAAAATAAGATCTGACTCCACAAAAAGAGCCATGATTTGACCAGTTAATTGAGGAAAATGTGAAAATGTGTTCCCAAAATTCTAATTAAAAATGATGGCTTTTAGTTAGCTTCTTCATGCTTCAGGAAGAACATTATAACCAGTTACCCAGCCTGAAATAAGTATCTGAACTGTGTGAGGAAAAAAAAGATCTCATAAGTGGTGAGATCCATGTACTGTGTTTCCAGTGTTTCTGCCCCTAACCTTATGTTCCAAATTGTGTATCAGTAGAAAGTAGCTGAGGCCCATCAGCTTAAATTTTAAAATACCTTTCAAAACAGAGTCCAGATTTCAATGAACCACTGTCGATGCCCTGCAAATCAATAGAAGAGCTATAGAATATACATTTCTTCCTTGCATCCATCACCTAATATAAGAAAAATATCATAGTTAAAAATTCTAATTCTTCTAATTGAAGATATCTCCACTAAATTTTAAATGCTTAACAATGCCAAATAGCAGCAAATTGAATTTCTTTCACTGTCATACAAAATTAACTCTGATAAAGACTAGTTAAAAAATAATAAAACTAATATTAGCTACTTCCCACTGCATAATTATATATTCAGTTTATTGTGACCAACACATCTTTGAGCTCTGAATAAAATGTTATTTATACATAATATTAGCACAGGAATATAAATTGCCCCAGCTTAAGACCATTTGATACAGAAAGAGTTAAGTTAGTCATTTCACGAAGCTTGAGAATTTCAAAAAAGTCCTACATACTGTTTAAGAATAAGTAGAACCACCAGATATACCAAAGTAGTAATTGAGCAAAATAAAACAAGTATGTGATTTCTTTTTACACCTGGCATAGATTAATTCAGTACAGCAATCCTTGTCACTGGTATTGATGAAGAATACATATCCAAAAGCCATTGGATTGATTCTCCATCTCAGAATCAGCATTTATAGTGTTTTTTCACGTTTTCTTAAGTTTTCCTATTTGGACTATTAAGGATTATTAAAAATAGACCTTTGGAGAAAGTCTTACCTGTACGTTTTCTTTGGTTTTGGGTTTGGTTTTTTTTTGCTTCCCATCCTCATAGATCCTCAAAGTGGTAGATGAAATAACCAAGAATAAAATTTTCTGAACCTTAAGCATATTTTATCTGGATCTGATTCAAGGTTAGGACTGATTCTTATTTCATACAAATGAGTTCATTCCTCTCAATATACTATGTCTGGCCATATAATACACATCCTAATGGAGACACATACTTTAAAAATATTGAAGTGTAAATTAGTAATAGGCTTTACATAAATAGTTGCTATGCGGAAGGGGAGGGAATATTATGTATCAGCTACCAGAAGCACCTGAGATACAGTATGAAGAATATGTGGCTGATCTGCAATGATTTATTAATATTCTATGTTGCTTAGTTGTAGGATAGTATTGCTATATTAGCTTGCTAAAATGTTTACTAGATGCATATGTTGATTTACTTTTATAAGTACTTTTATAGTTAGAAAACTGCCAAGAAGGCAAAATAAAGATTCTCAATAAGTATCCTGCTGGTAAACATTTCAAAGGCACTATGAAACAATACCTGAATTATTAAGCTATTCCAGGCACCAGCCAGGTCATTTCTTTTGCTAAGACTAAGAGCGGTAAGATTAGAACAGTAACACAGTAAAACAGTCACTCCAGAAGGAGGGTGGAAGCTTTATAATGCAAGATCCAACTTCAAGCTTCTGACAGTGATAAAAAGAGGGAAAATCTCTAGACAAAAAACTTTCTACTAAGCATTTTAGCTCTACTGAGGATGTAACTGACCATAATTAGCTTTTCCGTGGTTAAATTAACACTGTAAAAGGTGCTGAATCCTGACCTTATTTGGTACAGACACTGAAGAAAAAATATCTCTTCTAAACTCCCTTTTACAAATCAAAGCCATTTTTAAATGAAGGTCAAACACATCAGTATGTGCACAGAATGGCTTTTGGAAAGCATTTTATTCATTCTAGCTTAAGTGATCACTAAGACTGATGACCAGTAAGAACAAATTGCACCACAAAATGAAAGGAGACACATTTTTTCTGGTTTTGCATTCGTACTTTTTTCCCTCCCTGCTGTTTCTGTGACATCCTCCAAAGCTTAAAAAGGAAAACGGCTGTCATGGATTTGTGTATCCATGCTCAGACTTCACCTTTCATGAAGCAGATTGCCAAACAACATTACTGCTCTTAAACTTTGATACAATGGAACCGGATTTTATTGAGTTAGGATTCATAAGATTTTCTCTCAACACGCAGAAGTTTTAATAAATGCCTGGACCACAGTTAAAATACAGGGACAGGAGCCACTCAAAATCCTGTAATTAGCAGCCACAGCATCTTCGTAAACAGGTAATGTCAAAGGAACCAGAGGCAAGCAAGCATGAAATAGTAAAAACAAGTGGCTTCAGAGACGAGTAATCAGCATCACAATAGGGAATATTCAGGAAACAAACAGAATTAATTTTGAAAGCTCCAGTCCTTTAGGCCAAAAAAACAATACAGGCACTTCTGCACATGCTTACAGTTGCGTGTGTGAATAGGAGCAAGTTGACTAGAAAAGTACAGAAAGTTAAAGAAAACTTGCAAACATTTCCAGGAGCTGCACTGATGTTCCAGTGGCAACAAGATCAAAGAAGCATGCAAATTCCGGGAATAAAGTCTAGCACAGTTAGCATGGGTACACTTCAAATCAGAAGGAGTCTCCACTAAGTGCATAGGGATAGAAAAATAGGTTCAGTACATAGTATAGTCAAAACAAAGGAAGTTAAAAGACCTAATACTCTACAGTGACCTTCTGAAGTGCTGTGTAGTGCTGTCTCAGGAGGTAAGCTCAACCTTGTATAAAAGAAGAACAAAAATGCAAAAAAAGTCCCAAACCGCGAAGTGTTGCGCAGTGAGGAAGTCATTCTGGCCAGAGAGCAGAAATCAAAGCTCTATGAAGGCAACCAACAAGAAAGTAGCAGATAGGTCATGAGGTGTCAAAATATGTACATTAATTAAACACTTTGCAAGCTTGAGAGAAAATTGGGTACAGAAAAGATATATCCAAAAGTCCTTTGGGATTTTATAGGAGACTGCAGTATTTTGATCTCTGTCAAAATTATTGTTGCTGGTTTCACAAGTGAAAAAATAGTAGGAAACTCACACTGATAAAAACTACATGAGAGTAGGGTCTCAGCACTGAGAACGAGAGGGACTTTGACTGCAAAAGCAGAATTATCTGAAAGCATATGAATCAGGTAATTTAAAACTCAAAGGGAGATACCTGACTGAGCAAAGCATACCGAAAAGGTTCAGCTGAGACTGTCATGCAGTATTTCAGCAGCTTTCTATACTGCATATTGTACTGACCTGCATTAACTTTGGCTTTTACTTTGTCCTGTGTGATTTCTCCTGAGGAAGCATGACACGCATACAGAATAAGCAGTTGTTTCTATATGAAAAAATTGACCAAGGTCACCCCATACTGTGTTGAAAGAGGCATTAATGGCATCTCAGTATCTTCCAATAACAAACCCATTTATGTATGTCATCACAGTGAAGTACTAAGCAGTCAGCACTACTGCAAAATTAATCAATATGCAATGTATTGGACTCCGAGCAAAATTTTAGTGCTGTTTTTAAAGGTACCTTGAGGTCTGCTTTGGTAAATGGTAACTTGCTAAAGGTAGCCTGAAACCATAACAACAGGATAAGCACACTTGCTTAATTTTCTTTTCAAAAGACTAAAGTATAAAATAGAAAAACATATATCATGTTTTACCTAAGCAATAATATCCGTTTGCGGCTGACAAAATACATGGAAGGGGTTTCTTAACCTCAAGTTGCCTGCAGGCAAATATACATAGAAAATGAATTGTCTGCAACTTGCTCACAAAGGGAATAATTTCCATTAGGTCAGTCTAACATGATGCCCCTGTTGACTTACAGGTTATACTTTAAACTTATCTCCTATTTCTTGAACTAATTTCGGGCTCTTGAATGCGAGCACACAGTGGGGGCAAGTGTGAGGACATTGACTAGAGGACACAGCGACTTTTTCCAGGCATGCCACTTTTTAGTAATACTGTATAGGATCCAAACAGGACATGTGTTCAGGGTAGATGGAATACTTGATCCCAGTCTGACCATGCATGTAGATATAGTACATATAAATATGCACTTCAATGCATATAAATATATGCAGTATATATATAAATATGCACTATGTTGCCTTTAAATATGACACTACTACTATTGAAACCAATGCAGTTATCAGTGCATCTAACGATTTTACTGTATTGGACACAGAGTAGTCCTTTTTTTCCCAATAGTTGACATCCTCCCACTATTTGCTGAGGGCCAAATGCAGCATATCTAGAGGTAAATAGAGTTCTTCTGCCAGAGGACTTACTTCACATTTAGTTTTAAGCCTACCTTTTGTCTGGGTTGCTCATGCTACAAATTTCATCAGCAGGCATGAGAAGTGTTTCATAATTCAACTTCCTCATGTCCCATTCCCCTTTTCTCTAAATGCCCAGAGGAATCCTGCTGGTTTTCATTAGGTTTAGAGAAGGATGCCCCAGGACACTCTGTTTCTGTCACACAGCCCCATGGTGGTTTTGAATGGGCATTGTTATGCACGTGTTTTACTGACAGAGACCAGGCCTTTGCTTCAAGATCAGTATCATACTTACACCCTTTGAGTAAGTATGACTTACTGATTTATTCACTGACAATTACTGATTTATTCACGGATAATTACTCCTCATGAGTTCCTCTGCAGTAATTTGCTATCTTCCAATCTTCCTCTTTCTCCTTTTCCTACTCCCGGGAGTTTATTTGGGTTTCCACAATCTCTGTATGATATGCAAAATTCTTCTTCTAAAGCCCTAGGATATACCTCTGGTCCTGAGCCATAGGAGGAAATGCAGACGGGCAGGTATCTCTCCCAGCATTAGACTGGAGAGTCAAGGCTTCAGGAGACAACTCCATCCAGACAGAATCCAGGTTCTGGGATCTTCCCCGGGACTGGGTAAAGAGGCTCTTTAGTTTAGGTCTCTGGCTTCACTAATTACTATAAATAGTATGTTAAGTGACGCCATTATCACTAAAACACAAACAAATAAACAAAAAAAAATTCTCTTTGAAAGAAGAATGGCAGCTACCTGTTGACAAGGTATTGTAGTTGAGAAGCAGAATGCGGAGAACTTGGCTTTTTCTTGAGCTCTGAAAAAGTACATCAGCAAAACCTGTGCTTTAGGGAGACACTGACACCTTTGGGTAGGATGCTGGGGTTTTTTGCCCATTGCTTAGTATTTCTTGCACACTTAATTGGAGAAAGAAGCCTAAGTTTGGGATGCAGATTCCTTTCAGGAAGCCACAATAGTCTCTGATTTCTGATGCACTTAGATCTTTTACTTGATCAAGTCCCTAACCTGTAGACATTATCACATACATTATCCAAAATAGAAAGGCAAATAACTTCTATTTTGTCCTCAGTTATGTGAAAAAAGAGGATTTTTATTTTACTTAATTGTATTTTATTAATTCAAAATCTTTGACAGTAGTTTTACTCTGCCACTTGTGTCCTGTACACAGGACACAGCACATTTAAACATCTTTGGGGGTTTATAGGCTGGTAAGAAACAATGCCAATATAGTCACGATATTCTTAATGATTTAAATGCATTTAAACTTAGTGAATAAAGGCAGGCAAAGAACATGAAATGGGAGCAATTACAACAGCAAACAAACAAGCTGCAGACTTTACTGAGGGGGAGCTGCCAGGCGGCTTTCTCTCACTTTCTGCACTTCCCTTTCTTCAAGGACTACCAACTGATTATCTAGGCAGCTTCTCTCATTGTGTCAACAAGCTCACTGAGCTCTTCAGGGCTTTCCATCCTCTCTTCAGCAAAATACTAGCATTTTTTACTTATTTAATGTTCAAGGACTAATAAGCACAGTTTTTCTATTTAAACAATAGAAACTGCTTAATGTAGTATGACAGAAATTAGGTCCCCAGCTAAATTTCAAAATCTGGCTAATAAAGAGATAAAGGATTCCCCCTTATCAAACAAAAGGTTTGTTTGACCGTTAGGGAATACAGAAAAAAGTTAAGAACCTAAGCTAAAGGTACATGAAAGGAAGAGAAAAGATAGAAGAAAAGAGGAGGGAGGTGAGAGAAACATAACTGTTGCAAATGTTCTGGGTTCTTTCTAACACAAACACAGTATAAAGCACTGTATGCATTTGGGCCCCATCAGTTTGAATAACCTAACCGTGATCAAAACAATTATTCATAAGAATTAAGTCAGATGCACACAGAAGTCTTAGCAGTGTAAGAGCTGTTGTTGCAACAAGATGACAGAAAGTACTAGCCGAAGTCAAAAAAAAAGCAGGGCTTCAGCAACTGTTTTAATTTTTAAAAGGAAAATCTGTACTGCAGTAACCAGTGAGGAATCAATATTTTCCTCATTGAATCTTCCCTTTGCAATTTTGCATGTGTTATATCACCAATATTTCTTTTTAACACAATAAATGATACAAATTTTCAACCAACTGTAATTTTAACATCATTGACTCATAAGGGGGGGAGGGAGGGAGGTCAAATACTAGTTCACAAAAAATTTAATAAACTTGCAGCCAAAATCATTAAGACAAACACTGGAGGCTGACAAATTCCATGAGGAAAAGATGTGATATCCTGTTCTCCTCAAGAGAATAACTGCAATGGCAAGGTCACTGAAAGTGTCTCTGAATGACTTAAGAAATGTCGTCAATAACTTTTAAATGTAATGTAAAATTTAAAATGAAAACACGGAAGGATCTAGAGAAAAGCTGTACTGCGGTTTAGTAATTTGGAATAAATTAATAAATTGTGAAGAAGCATTTGGACTAAGTGTACTCCTAACATCAGCATAAGTACATTCTTTTAGTAGACTAAGATTAACATTGTCAGTGACTAAAACATCATCACTCTGGCAATGGAATATAAAAGGTTTCTCTCCAGCAGGATTCATTAAGTGATAAACCCATCTCTCGTCAGAATATATACATTACTTAGTCGTTAAAATAAAGACATTGATCCAAAAATAATATCGAGATCTTTAAGTGCACAAAGAACACCGGACTATTAAATTACATGGTTGCAGAAGGGGTTGTTGCAAGCTTGTGCCATGAGATAATTAGTTTTACTTCCATCTTGTCCAAACTCACTTTAAAATTAAGGTGTTCGGTTCTGAATTTCTGCCAAACACTGCGACAAAACATAGGCTGCAGCTGAAGCATCAGGAAAGAGAGAGAAGGAGCTGGAAGCCATCAGCAAAGCAAAAGAACGTTATGCTGTGATGGTGAAAACCTGAAGTAGGAGACAGCATATAAAAAGAAGAAAATATAATGTTTGTTATGCAGAGCCCTAGGAGGGAGCCATTCCACATCGAGCAGAATAAAAAGGAAAAAGAGAAGGGAAGGATTTGGTCAACAATCTGATCATGGTCTCAAAGATTTTAACGTAGCCTTGCTAAGCTTACAAAAAGTTGCCAAAGTGGCAGCAAAATATGGTTCAGAAACACCAAAAAT
>NW_009647755.1:634596-687666 GCF_000708025.1 Charadrius vociferus | reverse complement strand
AGCAGCACAGAATATTAATTATGGCAGTGACTGAAAGGTCTGGTTTAAAGTAGAGATGCATATCCCATGAGAAATAAGTAAATAAAACAAGAGAGAAAAGAAGTAGGACCTCCAGGAAAGTATAAACAATGTCTCAGCAATGACCTGAAAAGGAGAACAATGTTGGTTTTCTCTTTCCTTATTGTCATGGAAAGGATCTGTCCCATTTACAGATATAGAACAGAAAACAAATCAAGGAAGACAGACAACATATAACATCAGAAAAGCTAGCCTAAGGTGGCAGTAGGTAAAGCTTGTTACTGCTCCATATCCACTTGTGTATGAAATATGTTGACACAAGCAAATTCCTGATAGTCACAAGACAACATCCCAAAGTCAACAGAGCAAATTTGTACTCATTAGTTCTTTAGGTTTGTAGTCAGGGTCAGAAAAAAACGAAAACCAAATGGACACAGAAAACCGAGCAGCCCTTTCACTCTCGCAGGCAGTATTTGTGAATGAAGAATGCAGCATGTGGACAAAAGCAATAAGAGGAAACCAGCACTCCTGTTGACTGCAAGATTCTCCCTTGTGCATAATGCAGGATGGATGGTCGGGCAGGTACCCTGCAAAACACTGCATTTTTATTTTATTTTACAAATTCATTTTAAAAGGATTGAAAAGGACTTGATTGGAACAAGATTCACAAATACTGGCTACCAACAGCGAAATCATCTCATCAGCAACTAATTGAAGGATAAAAGCGTCATTCTTGCTGAATCCTACTAGGAGGTAGAGAGCTGCGAGGTCCTTGAAGGATTTTATATCCAAATCCAGCAAGGGACTTGCAGGAGGGCCAGTTAAATATCACACACATTTGTCCTGAGAACAGAGCCCAGAGCTAGTGAATGACACTGGCTCTCCCATGCAGCCTACATTGAGCAGGACAAGACAGAGCTCTTGATTGTTCACAGGGGCACTTGGTGGCTCCACATCTCACATAATATAACTGTCCAAAGAACTGGGTGTTCATCTGGGGTAGGGAACCCTAAATTCAGCATCTCCCTTATCTGACTGTCCTACCAAAATTACTCTTTGCATGTACGTGATTCTCCTATCTGTGAGGGCAGTTCCAGCAAAAAGAAGCTAAAGCAAAACAACTGTGCAGAGTATCACTGTAGAGAACGGTAGGGGAGAGAGAGAGACTCTGTACCCTGAGGAATGAACTGGAAGATGCGGGCTTTTTCCTTTCATTTAGCAGTTTTGTGGGGGATTCTGTTTGGTGGCACTCTAATCATGAAGCTGTCGCATGAGGTAGGCACTGCTACCCTACGCTGACAGTGCATGGTATAAAGGCTTTGCAAATGCCTATCAAACCAGTTCTTTTGAGGACTTTGCAATCTGTTCAATCAGTTTTTGGATCCTAATCACACTTAGTCCTAAGGTACATCCTGATCCGCTCAGCGCAGTGCAGTTCTACACATGCTCAGATGAATGGTCAGTGCCTAAAGAACTACAGGTACGAGGAGGTAACAATTAGGACAGAACGCACAGTGCATTTAAAACTTAGTAGGGACTATATCTTACAGCAAGAATAAACATATTACAAATGCATAGTAACACAGCCTGGGTTACTACAGTATTAAATAAGTCATCAGCCAGTTCATTTTCTTTGTTTTGTTATAAATGGCTCTAAAGCCTTTAACATCAGCACTTCAAAAAAAGTAGGCATAAAAAGCAAATTTTGAATGTGGATTGAAGTTAAATAAAATCATCAGGCAAATGTGTGTCTTCTCTAAAAGAACTTAGAAATAAATGTAAATTATAAAAAAAAAAAAAAAAAAAAAAAGCTGATGGCTGCACAAAAAACTGATCCCAAAGAATGAGACCTGCTTTTATAAGTCATACATTGAAGGGTACAGAAACCAAGACAGAATTTAGAAAGAATGTGTTCTCCGGTTCAGGTGAAAAAATGTAATGAAAACTATTTTACCTGGGTCAAACAATGTCTGCACTTTAACATCCAGAGCAACAAGCATCAGAACTCAAATGGAATCAGTTGTCTCTTGAAATAAACTACTTGCATGTTCCTACAGATACAGTTACTATTAACAAATGGAAGCGTAGGATTTCATGAGCTGTCAAAAGTAGATATATCTTGTCAGAAGGTCTTGAAGGTGACCTAACCAAACTTTATTCTGTTCTTTTCAGCACATATAAGTGAGAACAGATTCCAGAATCATATCTTTAACTATAGAATGAAATAAAAAATTAAAGTATTAGCCTAGTAATTGTTTGGGTTAGAGCATTAATGTTCATATCTCATTTGTATTATTAATAATCATCATCATCCATTAAAATTATTATCATTGCTGTTGTTCTTGTAATCATTATTATCGCGTACCCTGAAAATGCACTGGAAAATTTGGTCTCAAAACCTTTATACAATTCTGTCCTAAATCATTGCTTGGAGAAACAGGACTAATACATGCATCTGTTGATACCATATGAAATATGAACAATGCACATTTTTCGAGTAGGGTGTTCAACACGACTCAAAGCAAAAATCTTAAAAAAGGATACCTCAGAGTTAGAGAAGGAATTATCCAAATGAGAAATTTTCATTTTACTACATGGAGGGGCACAAATAAAAATTAAATAAAAATTAAATTTTATTGAAAATGCCTTTTGTGAAAACAAACTTTAACAAGAAACTGGGCAGCTGATTTTTAGGGTAGAAGTTATTTTCCTTAAGTTTAAATAGCTACAGTATGGACGTGTACATCTGAGCTTCTCACTCTGGCCTTTCTATATAATCCACGTTGAGCAACAGGCGCATTCAGGGAGTCATTCATCTGATCTATTTCCAACGTGTACTGTAGGATAACATACATCACACCCTGGGGAGGCCTATTTCTCTGCAATGACTATAAAGGGAGCTTCAGGTGACAAATTCACGAAGTACTATAGGTATCTACATTTGTTCAGATGAAACCCATCCAAAACGTGTTCTTGAAGAGGAATGTGGTGTATCTTAAGGCAAAGAGAATTATGTATAAAAAGAAGAACTTATTGAGGAAATAGGTTAGAAGAAGAATTTAAATTTCCAGGATCAGTTGCTAAGAAATTACCATAATCAAGTCTCCCGTAAGTTCTGAAATATGTCTCATTATATTACCAAAAATCAACTTTAAAACTGAGCCTATAAGCTTACACTGGCAGCCACGACCTGGTAAAATGTATGGCGGCAACCTGGAATGATGAGACACAATCCATAAGGAGCAGCTGGAGTAACCACTGTACATCCAGGTATGAGAAATAAAGACCATATACCAGAAAGGGCAGGGGCACTTGCTTCTTGATTTTTGTTTGAAGACTATGTAAAGAAAGGCTTTTACCTTGTTAAAGATATCAAATGCGTTCCTTTGACTTTCCCTTGCTCTGTTAGGCCAGCATAAACAAATCCTGAAACTTTCAGTAATATAAATATGAATTTTACTGAAGTACTTCAGGGCAGTGTAAAAAAATGTGTTTGCCTTGTTTATTAAATCAAATGGTACACACATACTTGGTCTCTCAAATACACACAGATATATATAAAACAACTATTCTGATTTATAAATTGTGCTAACATAAATTTATGATTTTCACAGAACAATGCATAGTACAAATCTCTAAATAAAATAGGGACAAAAATGTAATCAACTATGAGTAAATGAATATTAAAACTCGCTCTGACACTGTACGTTTCGTTTTGTCTAACACTAAAAGTGATATTGTCAAAAAGGACTAAAAAATCACACAACCATGCTTTTGTTGCATGTCCACACATAAAGTCAAAATATAAGACTTATTTCAACTACTTATAAGCTGTGAGTAATTTCCGTTTCTGTTCTTCATGCAAATAGAGAGATGGTCCTCAACCCAGCATTTCATTTATAGCTACTTTTATCAGAACTACCAAAATTCTGTAAGAATTGTCCTGATTAGGTTTATTTCTCTTCTTTTCTACTTACTTCCTTTAGGCTATCTTTCTTGCCATTTTTCCAAAAGGACGGTTCAGAAAAATGCAAAGAAAAATCTATATCCAATTTAGATTCCTGTACACAAATTTTACTTACTCAAAAGGTAAAATCTTTAGCACAGGCCAATTAGTCATCTGAAGTCTTTAAAAGGAGGATAAAAAACACAAATCTTGTAAGTACGCTAAAAATCTGTCAGTAACTTCATTCTAGAGGAGCAATATTTTGCTTCATCAAGGTTATAGATCATACATAGAGAATCTCTAACACACTTGTCTATATTTAATTTGGCAGTCTAGGATTAATGAAACATATAATGCTTTTCTCAATTTGAAAACTTGGGTATGTAGTGTAAATAACAACATGGAATGACAGCAATGAAATCAAAGTAAATCTTCAAACATACTTGACCAATTAAGGTTTTTTTATAGAACAGTAGAAACAGTAGTACGTTTTTGGTTTTTTAAAATGTATATAATTTCACGGACCATTGCTCTATACTAACAAATAGTAAGTCATAAACTTCTGTAAACTCACAGAATGGAATTTGCATCTTATCACTGGAGTTGTGAATATTTCCTGATTCTGACTTCACATGAGCCACTACTGCTTTACTTAAACTAAATTCTATGGGATTGCACTTGATATTTTTCAGTATGCTAACAAAATCAGCCCCTAAACAGTTACATTCATTATGTAATGGTGGTCAATTAGTCAAATCTGAGACCCAGATTCCACTGACCATTTATTTCAAAGGTAAAAGTCTTTCTGAGGCAACCGGTTTAACATTTACTCCAGCTTAATCCCTAAATATAACTTTGATCATTCTGGGTAGAATTCATCCACTTTATTTTAGATGTCTGAGAATTAATCCAGTTGTCTAAACATGGACGTCTAGAGTCATTTTAGATCTTCTAGGATATCTGAGCCACCTACATCGTGTTAGTGGGAATGACTCAGAACCTACTAGAGATCTGTATCTTTCTTCACTAGCAAATGGAGATGGGGATGACTGGTACCCTTGAGATGACATTCAACACCTAAGTTTAGGCAACAGAATTCCATTTTGAAAAATATTTATTAGTATCAGTATTAGCATCTGTATTATTTGTGAACTAGTTTCATTAGGGTCCATTTACAATCAATGGGAAGAATTAAACCCTTCAGGATATAATTCTTATTAATTATTTTGCATATCTACACCTAGGTCATATGACATACCAGAAGCAGTCATTTCTTTGCACTGACTCTAAAGGAAACCCCAGCAACTGCCTATCCCTCTGTGCTTTCAATCACTTTTACATCGACTGGACATATAGCAACTCAAAGCATTATGACACTATTCGATTCAAGTAAGTTGGTTTCTTCTATCTCATCTAAATGGCCTGGCCGTTAGTTACTATAGCACTGCATGATGAACATAGAGGAAAAGAGTAGAGAGGTGGTTAAGAGATGTCTGTTTTACACTGATAGCACACTTGAAGAGACAGAGAGACAATTCATAACAAGGATGAAGGATGCATTTATTCTGCTTCACCAAGTGTTGTGTCATACAGAAACCTAATCACAATGATATTACCAAAATAAAATACATCAACAAATGTGCAGTATCTCCAGGTGCAGAGTAAATATAAAAGTGTGATACATGAGACAACTGATAGTCTCAAGTGTAGCTCTCAAAAGGAGCTATTTAAGATATTCTGCTCCTAGATGAACCGTTTGTGATCACATGCCGTTGGTAAATGGTTTACACTGAAAGATATTTAGATTAGCATTTTAATTCAAGACAGTTTTTCCATCAAAGACCTTCATTCAAATCTTGGTTTAAATAAATTAAATGTGTTTGATATGTCACCCTAACCCTCTGTGGATATCGACTACATCACATACGCTAGAAAATTGCCACCACTGGCAATCCAACAAGGGAAGTCAAGCTCTGTTGATGAGTCAGGGAGGAGGTTCGGTGAGATAAAATGAACAGCACAGGCTCAGCTCAGGACACTGATTCCGTTCTGCCATCAGATGTACATTATTGATCTCAGCAGTTTAAAAGAAGAGCATGTATTTGATGTAGCTGGCAGCAGCCTTCCAGTTAAATTGCTCTTCAGCTGGCAGACTATTCTGTGAGCTTTGTTACAGAGCAGATCAGTAAATCCACACGGTTTTTGTATTTCTCACAGTAGCTAAGACAGTGAGTAATCTGAACAACTATTTAAACATTTTCAGTCACTGCCTTAAACAGGTGTAAATGGAGCCTACGTGCATGGATCTTACTGCTTGCCAACGAAGGGTGAGGAAGAATTCACCGCACTGAGTGTGGTCTTCCATTCAGCCTAACAAGATGTGTCAGAGAATACACTATAGAAAAAAAATCAGCGAGGTCCATCATAGACTTGGGCCTAAATTGCTTGGGAAAAAAAGTCTTTGGGAATAGCATATTATACTTTGGCCTAGATGGTTCATAAAGAGATTTCCACTGTTAAAGATGCTGTCGTCTTCCTTTCTTTTTCTTGTCACTCAAAGAAATTAAGGAGAAGAAAGGGGAAAAGACAAAGACAAGAAAACTTTTCCTAAAATTGTAGAAACACAAAATATTGCCAGAAAAGGATTATGAAAGAGGTAGATCTAAAACTTAAAGATAATTCTGTGCATCTATTTGTACCTGCTCCTTACAAAACCACTCCTGCCTCATATGCTGTTAATATAGTATGTGTAAAGAAATTAAAATATGGGCTTATATGAAATTATTCCATTATTCCCTAAAAGAATTTCCAGCTGAGGTCTGAAGAATGAGATCACAAACAGCTAAAATCTGAAGGAAAGCTGAGAGAAGAGAGATAAAGGGCTACGCAGAAAAGGTAGTTGTCCAAGGGGGAGAGAGGGGCTGAAATAAAGAGGCTCAGAGGAAAAGTAGCAGTTAGGAGTAGCCTCTGAGAAGGAAAAGCCCAGAAGACAGAAATAGCTCTTAGAAAAGGGAATGGGAGCCCTGCCAGCAGGAGGAACAGCACTTGTACAAACTCTCTAATGAGGGCATACTTCAGGTGTCTATAAGAGAGTTTCTTGCAGGAAGAGCTTAATGGATAGAGAAGGAATCCATTGATGGAGACAAATACAGGTGGTGTCAAATGAATCTCCTGGGCCTAACACTACCACCCCTACAAAGAACTCCCTTTGAAGATGTTGGTACATTTGTTAACATGGTCTACATGGTTATCTGAGCAGAGACCATGCTTTTATTTTGTGTATATATAGCAATCCACACAGGGGCCCTGGTCACCAGCTAGGCCCTCTCAGGGCTTGCATGACACCAGCGATAACTAACAGGATCAGAAGCAGTCAGGAACTAAAGGGCAGGAGAAAGGATGGCTGTGCAGCCACACTGACTGCAAGCACACCATAACAAAGAAGGACTAAATGGGAGGAGCTTTATTGTCTCCCCTCTCTACAGCTCCTTCCTGGTCCAGGAAAGCCACATGTAAATAACAGCAAACATCACAATAGCAGAAAGTTTTTTCCCACCCACTTCACCTGTTGGGTAGGAATTAGCACAGTGATGTGCCACGTATTTGTAAGTGCTCATAAGATGATTATAAGTATAAGAACGTAAACAACATGATTATGTCATAAATCACCATCACAATCGCAGAAAAGTAAGCTGAACTCAGACAATTTAGGAGCTAGTTTTGATGTATGCTTATCCCTGTAAGTACATTGTTCCATGTCTTCCAATTGCTCCTCTGCAAAAGGCCAAAACATTCCCAAGCAGGCTCTAAAAGTTTGGGCTATTCTGATTATATCATTTCCAAATTTGTTGTGCAGCCACTGCTGTTAACTGGCTGACATGATGCATGACCCCACCAGAGGATAATAGCTCAGCATGCTGCATGAAGCCCACTTGAACTGCTCTGTCAAGAACAAGTGAGTCATTAATTATCCCTCAGCTGAATCTATTGAAGACTTATTAACACTAATTCACAAGGAAGGGGCTTGTTTGATTCCCAGCAGGCATGGAGAAGCTGAATTAGACTGTTATTTAAATGCACCTAATATTAAGGCAGTACCTCCCAAAGCAACGTGATTTTAAAGTGATATTATTAAGACCACCTGAAATATCCTTGACTTCTCTATAAATATTATTTTTGTATTTGTATGCAATTACTGTTTGTTGTCAAACCAAACTTTCCTTAACTATGACATTTAGAATAACCTTTAGAGCACCAAAAATTAGCAGAACTTATTCCAGTTATTCATGGCTAAAAGCTAAGTCTGTCTGTTAGGATTTCTTTAATGCTTATTTTTGATATTCAAACTGATTACCATATAGAAATCTACCATGAATTAATTCACAGGAATTAAAGAATGCTTGGAAGGTAATTCAAGAATCAAATACTTTAAAAAATTACTGTCACTGGCAATTTAAAAATTGCTGTCATAGGAAAGCAGAAAGTAGAACTGGTATTAATTATATTGACTATAGTTAAGAATTTTTCTGGACTATGAAAGCCAACAGTAAATAAAAGCTGTAGGCTGCAACTGGAAACAGAAGCTGGAAATTATTTTGTATTCCTTTAGGAAGTTTGAAAACCCAATAAAACCCCACAAAGTTAGGTTTATGTGTATATTTGCATTAAAATAGTAGTTTCTGTTCTAATTGCACCTGTTTCATCTGTGTAAATCTACATGCAGGCATTATTTGGTGATAAAAGCATGATTAAATGGTTTTTTTAACCAATACAAATGAAGCAACAAGAATGACACAACAACTTGGAAGTCTACAATAAGCTACATTTTCAATTTTTTGAAAATATCTCTTTAGACCATTAATTTAAAATAAATTTTTAAATGTTTAATAATAAAAATACCTTAATTTTACTATTAAAATTAGTCATTGCTGAAACAAATTTTTTGCTTTTGACTTAAATATTCCCTGCCATGATTCTTTCATAGTCTAGTGCCTGTTGGCATGTTTTGAAAAAAGCTGAAGTGTCTAAAATAGAGTTAGCTGCAAGCTGCAGTCCTGAAAACTTTGTGGATGACACACAATCATAAAATTGCAAAATCCTAAAGAAATTGTCAACGCACATCACTTTTTAATTAAAAGTTTTCCAAATTATTTTTCTGGCCATGATCCTTAGCTTTTCATTCAGTCTTATGAGCAGCCTGGTACAAAGCTCGTGCCTGGCAATGAAGCATTCATTAACAAAGTATTCCCAGGGTGTCCTTAAATGTAGTTTCATAGGACAGTTTGGGTTGGAAAGGACCTTTAAAGGTCATCTAGTTAAACCCCTCTGCAATGAGCAGGGACATCTTCAACTAATCAGGTTGCTCAGAGCCCACAGTTTAGGAATAGAGTGTCTATCTATATGCAATGCAGGGTTTTTACCTTCTCAAAATCCTGAAATAGTCATGGGAGGAAAAAAATAGTCCCCAGAAGAGGATGGGATTCAGACACTTAAACCCTTTTGGTTTCTCATGCTTCTTGTGTTCCTTCAGAGGAGCTGGAAGCATTAGCCTATTAAGCACACTTATTTCCTGGAATCCTGTCCTGCAATGCCTAACCCCTGCCCTGCTCCGCTCAGGGAGCCTTCACGCCTGACACACAGCTCTGCGGTCCACTTCAGGGAGCAGGCTAAAAGTCAGATTCTTCAAGACTCACTGACTCAGTTCTTTTCGTTTTTAAATGAGATCATTTGCCTGACAAAAGAGAAAATGTTCATTGTAGGATGAAATAACTTTGTCATTTGAATCACAGTTCTCTTCACATCCAGATAGAAAAGATTTCATAAAGATCTTTATCATGCCAAAAATGTGGACAAACACTGCAGTTGGCAGCTGGATTGACATAATGCTGTATTATGGTTATGGGGAGTCAATACTCTGTAGCACTCAAAGCACTATTTATATAGTGGAAGGCTGTGGTGCTTTAAGAGAGACAGAATGATCACTTTTTAAATGTGAATAAATGGTTAGAGAACAACAAAGCTTTCTCTGAGCTGTTAGTAGAGGCTCATAATAAAGTGATTATGTCTGGTTGTCTATTATAAAATCTTCCTGTTAGTGAACCACTTTTAATATCCCATACTGAAGCTGCACACCCCGGATCTGCAAGCATTTCCAAAAGCGGCCATGAATTTTCAAACTGATTATAGCAACCTGACAGAAATATTTTTAAAAGCTTGACCCAGCAGAGTGTTGAGCAGTTTTGTAAGGTGTTGGGCAGCCTCAAACCCTATTGTTTTTCAGGAGAGCTGTGGCTACTCGCTGAATTTTAGGAATACTCAGCATTTTGCAAGATTTAACTCTGAAGATCCTAATTGAAAGTCAATGAGAGTTAGTTTCCTAAAACTCAGCGTCTCTAAGATATTTCAGTACTCGAAATCAATGAAGTCAGCTCCCTAAGTGCCTTTGAAGCTCAGAGTTTTCACTTTGCAGAGTGCAGTGCCATGATGCCTGATTCCAGCATAAGTGTCCATAATATCTGTAGGATATACTGATGGATTTGCATGTTTGCCATCTTCTGCAACATATTTATAACTGCCAAGGAAACAATAAGTTAGGGGGAAACAAAGGGCCCTAGTAATAAGCCCAGACAATTAATCTTTTACGTGTGCTATTTGTAGAAGGGATATCACAATTTTGCAATGTCAAAGGAAAATAGAATGGAGAAAAGGAAATAAAGTTGACATTGGAAACCTGGTTTAGCCATCCAGGTGTGTTTGTGCTCCTTATAAAAGAAATACAGATGCATTTTTTTTCATATGGAAATAGTATGCTACTGTTAAAAATGTCAGCTTTACTTTGAAAAGAATGCATCAGTACAGTACCTTTTCATAGGCAATACCAGAATGGGGCATTCAGCAGATATGGCTCATTGCTCCCCAAAACGTAAGCATATGAAATCTGTGTACCATTTGGCAGAAGACAAAACTACGAAAAATACACCACGGTCATGTCTGAAGAGCCTGATAAGACATTCATTGATGGTCCCAGCTGTGAGTCCCTCATCTTTCATGACTCCCCTCTCCAGCCCCTTGCAAACCAGTCAGAGGGGAAAAGGAGGGGGGCACCCTCCACACAGTAACCAACACATGGAGAAATTAGAAGTCTTTCCAGGATACAGTCTCTAAGAGTCTGCTTGGCAGATGGGCCAAGCTTTGTCCAGAAGCTTCCTCAATAACCGCCTCCTCCACTTGCACTTCCGGCAGCATAGGATCTCCCCCACCTCTCTCAAACAGGGGAAAAGGAACGACTACAATCCAAGTATTGGTAACTCCAGCAGTATTGCCCCCAGCAAGGTCATTATTACTCAGATATTTTATACTTATTATATTGCTCAGATATTTTATGATGTCTTTGTAAGGACGTACTAATAATTCATGTCGTACACGTGGCAAGCCTTAGAGAAAATTTGGGTGTTAGTCTGATCGTCTCTAATTAACTGACATGCCCCACACGGGGGCACTGAGAGCACTGGCCATGCTGGAGCCCCAGCCTGGCCGGGCTGTCCTCCTCAGCTGGGTCCTTGTGGAGAACCTGCTCAGGAACAAGAAGCACACAGAGAAGCCAGCTGAAGTTATGAGTTTAAAATGTTTTTTTCTCTTTACAAAAGCAGAGTTTAGCACTACAGTTTTGGATTAATTTAGGTTAGGCATTTTGTCATGTAATTAAGATGCAATTAGACCACTGTCCTCCTCCAATATTGATTTTATTTATCATCTGCTGCTTAAGTCAAATTGTTTTAATATGATTTCTCTCTTGACTCTTTCTCCAAACACTACTTTTTATTACCACATGTATTTTAAGAAACATTTAATCTTATTTTAAATAAAAGGAAAAGAGAAAGTGAGCAGAATACATATAAAAGCAGACATTAACCATTTATGCAGTGAAATTAATCAGGATGACCTCAACAGCTATATTAGGAGCATACCAAGTGTTGTCTTATATGGTTACTTGTGGTTCATTTCTGTCCCCAGATCTTAGCATCTGGACAAAAATGAAAACAGTCTATGCTCTCAGCAAATAAAACCCAAACCTCTCAAAACCAGCAGAAATGCTCAGACACCCTGAGCAAAGAAGTGAAGCTATGGTTCCACCTGCCCTACCTCGTCAGCCTGCAGACCATGGTGTTCACTGTGAAGGGATGTGGCAGCTGTCACTGCTCTGTTCTTTCCTTCAGGGACATTGCATTTGATTTCAGATAATGCTTCCATCAGCTGCCACAAGCGCTTCTCTTCACACAATGCATAGCAACCTGGAAAAGTTGTAAAGTTACAATTTAGAGCTAAGTATTTGTGATCTTAGGTCTCAGCTGAAGATGATGAGTCAAATGAACCCTAATGGGTGAATCTCATCACTTAATAATCCCAGCCTACAACCAGTGATATCTAGGTCTGTTATACATGCTTGGGATTCATCACAATCACCTCACTGGCTCAAGATATCGCTCATCTTACAGCTTCATGTGGTCAGAAATTGGGACAGGAAAGAACTCAAAACTTCAGCCTAATTGTCTGATCTTTGACCTAAACTAGCTCCACTTCCCTTTCACTTTTAAAAGGGTGAACAAATCTTTTCTAATTTATTTAGAGATGCTATTAGAATTTCCATTCTCTAGTATAAACAATTCATGGTAGAGCACATAGTTGAGTACAGAAGTATTATTTTTAATATGTCCACTTCTATTTATCCTTTTTTTCATAGGTACAGTTGAAAATATTTATGTAATACAAAGACAATAAAAAAAATCCAACTGCATAAATTTCCAGTTTGCCTCAATACAAGATAGTCTTTAAATAAGTGTACATACTTGTGTATATGCAACTAAGCAAAGCTAAATTTGAAAAGCTTACTGGTTTTGGAGAAACACAGAATAAATTTTTTTGCTCTCATTTTTTGAAATGATTTGAACAAAGCAGTTCTCTTGTCAGTATTTATTTATACAATGCCCAAAAGTGTGCTATCTACTCTTCAGGTGCTTGTCAATATGTTTATTTATTTAAAAATCAATCTTTTCACCATTAAATCTACTGTTGAGGACAGCCTTTGTACACATAATGGTCTAGTTTTAGTGTTGCTTGTATATTTTTCAGAAAAAAAAACGGCCTTCTTGTATTGTTGTAACTGCTTTAGTGTTGTCTTCTACATAAAGTATTTTTAATAAAACACATTTTAAGGGTGGTTTGAATCACATGAGATCAACTGGCAGTTCATTGTGATGCCTGTGAAGAGATAGCTGGTACACATTGATTTTAACTTCTGCAGTAATAAACACAGTAAAGATGTTGATTGTTAAAAGCCAGGATGCTACAGGAAAAAAAAAAAAAAAACCAACCCGAGAATAAAGTTTAAAAACTAGTTATAGATTTTTCAAGGCTAGAGTTCCTTGCTTCTGGCATCAAACACATTTCACCATCCAAAGAAGTTTCAGTCCTGCTTTACATGTTAGCAAAAATTACGTCTAATGGCTTCTACAGACTCAGGTCACAAATGTAAGACTCTATGTTCCTAAATGAGCACAGCACATTACAAGAAGGAGCAGAGAGCCTTGATCTAACAGTGACTGAGGAGATGCAGAGAAATAGAAAAAAAAACCCAAAACAACAACAACAAAAAGAAACCACACCAAAACCAAACCAGAAACTGAGCAACATGAGTGAAAATTCAAGGAAATAACATATTCATCCATCTGAGAGTGGAGGTTGGTGTTAAATGGAGAAAAACTTCAGAAACACCCTTGATAAATGGATCCCCAAGCTTTAAATAAAGCCATAAAACATATTATACAGTGAAAAGTGTTGAGGGGGTAGCTGAAGCAGCAAAATATTCCCAGTATTGCTTATGAGAAATATATTTTAAGAATTGAACACAGAAGGTTCAAAATGTTAAACATGCTTTTTTGTATTAGCAAGTGATACCTGGTGTTACATTTACCACTAAACTATGTCAAATAATTTCACAGATTTTTGAAGGATTACCTGATAAAATCCTAACTGATAACAAAGACAAATTTTGCAGGGAGCTAGAATTCACATAGCAAAACACTCCAAAAACTGGTCTAATAGAATATATTTATCTCAGGCATAATATGAGCTGTGGAAGCTGATAATCAGGCCACCAAACGAGATGCCAGGGTTAGAGCTGCCGATTCTGAACCGTCAAAGATTGCAAATATTGGCCTTTGTCTGTAGTACCACCTAGTGTCAAAAACTCTTATCTCTGAGCTGAAAAGAACTGGATTGAACTTCATCTATTCTCCTTTATTTCCTCAGTCCAAAACAACACCAGGCTATGCAGGAAGGGAGCCCAGAGGGTCTCTTTCATGATGGCGAGCCCAAGGAAGTGTCTTGCATACTTTTCTTTGCTTTTATGGAAAAAGAATTTGGGACCTAAAAGGAGTTTGCGTTTTTGGCACATCAGACCAAAATTCCCCCCATACGATGCACAATTTTAAGTATGGTTCGTTTTTTGCACAGTATAAAGCAGCAGAAATGCTGTAGGGCTTCTCTGCACTGGAAGTGAGAGAAACCCTATGGTGAGCTAGGCTGTGGTGGCACAGTCCACGCACTGTTTTACATTTGTGGGCAAGCCCCACAATGGAATCGGAGAACTTGGAGAGAGGCACTCTTTCTGCACACCAAGGGAGTCCTCACGGAGAACGGAACAGAGCCAGCAGCACACTGGAAAAATCACGCTCCTGCTCTCCACGTGTTTAATTCGCTCATGTACATTCTCTTTCAAAAACAAAATGTTCTCCCAGAGATCCCAGGTTCCCAGATTGCCCGGGGAGGTGGCCACGCAGGGAGCCTGCCTCCTCCCTGCCCATCTGGCAGGGAAGTTGGAGCAGCACAGGAGCAGGAGAGATGGGCAGCCCCGGAGCCAAAGCGCCTGCCTGCCTGCCAAGACGGGCGAGCTGCCTGCCTGCCAAAGCCGGGCACTCAGCATTCCCTGCCGAGCAGGGAGCTCCCAGGCAGCTGGAGCAGGGCAGCCCCATGTCCCCGGAGCCCCAGCGCCAGAGGAGTTGGAAGCAGAGGGAGCTGGACTTGGTGGCCCACTCTGGGGGCTGCCAGGGAGGTGGGCAGCTCCTGAGCCTGGAGGCCAGGAAGCAGCCAGGCGGGCAAGGTGGCAGGTTGCGCCCCACCCAGCCTAACCAGGGCTTTTTGGATCTCTCCCCTCCAAACCTTTCTGGTGGAAACCGGTTTTGCTCCAGAATTTCTTGCCTGCTCTGTTTGGGACTTCCCAAAACATGGTATCTAGAAGAAAAGTTCATTAAAGTGACTGTAGGCACAGGAAGCTCACAACATGAATTCAAATTAAGCTAGAACAGATACAGCAAATGTGAAAGGATCCACAGCAGGCATTTTTACTAAACCAGAATGGAGCGTGTTGACTCTGAATTCCCTGGAGATGCAGCCAGCCTGTGTACATGGGCCCCATGTGACTAATGAGTAACTGCCATGGCAGCGCCTTGTATAGTTTGTAGATTTACTTATAAATTTAATACAAGAGCAGGCCAGAGAAACAAGATAAAGATTAAATATACAACAAAAATTTGTAGCAACATCAGCTAATTGCATAGCTGAGGCAGGAGGTGTTAATTACAATTATAGATGAGCCAGCTAGTAATTCACATTAGTGAGCATAGAGCAATTATCAACCTGCTGGTTTTCTTGCTACTCATAATATACATGTTTTCCCATTTTTGATGGAACATAATAGCTGTATTGAACAATGTAACAGAACAGTAATGGATATAATCCCTATTTAGGTAACCTACAGCTGTGATGTGCAATACTATCACAAAGATACTCTGTTTGATTTGGAATAAGTCACTATCCAGAGAGCTAAGTATTTCTACTGCTAGACTCGAGTAGAAAAAACATCATGGGCATTTCACAGATGGACAGACACACTTTGTTTCTTGCATTAAAATTTACAAATACAAATTAACCTTGACTGGACCTAAGGCAAAAGTACAGTTTAAATTATGTACCAGTAAAAAATTAAATCTAAGAGTGTCATCATCGGTACATTTGTTTCTAAGTGATAAATTGGAAGAATTTCACTGACATTCAGTTGAAGAAATACAGTCTCCAGTCCTGGCAAACGCATCATTCCTTTGAGTTTCCAACTGATTTAGTTTAACGTGGCTCACCCAGGAGAGACCATGTCATCATTCTGTTAGCAGCCTTACCATATAACACATCATCGTATGGGGTACTAGAAAGAAGGTGTTACAGACAAGCTGACCTTTTCAGGAATATGTCACAAGAGGGTTCAGTGCTTACAAGTCATACCCACGTTCTTTACCATACATTGATTACAGTGTCAAGGCACTGGATGCACTGCTAGTGCTCAGCTTCCCAGGGGAAGGTAGCATGCCAGTATAGCCCAAAAGTCCCGCAGATAGAGGACTGGCAAAATTATCCTTTCTCCATTTAGAGAAAAGCAAGGTGCTTTACAGCTCACCTGGCTATTTTACCCTGCCAATGCTTGTCGCTTTGTGCTGCGTACACACTACAGCGAAAACTCTTTTCAGTCAAAGAGGAGTTACACATCTGTAACTAGACTTCTTTGGGATGAACTCTGCACATCCATACTGACAGGATGCTCCACTGGTATGTTCCTGGCAATGCCTTGCCCTTGATCACTCAAGCCTTAAAAAAATGTTAAAAAACACTATTTACTTCATACTGAAGCACAACATGAGTCCTATTTTGAAGATGTACATTGAAGATGACATTGAAGATGTCTTTTCACATGCTTTCCATATATTTATGTCATTAGTTCAGTCACATTGAAATTCAATACACGGAAATCAAGCAACTATGCAATTTTTGTCTGAGAACTAGTATCTTTCTGGGCAGATGTTTATCAATTAACAGGTACAACTGGGATATTATAACTAAGCTACACATTTTCTGCTTGCTTAACAATAACTGAAGCTGAATTCAGTATTGTATGTGCATCAAGAGAAAATTAAATCTCTCCTAGATTAATGTACAAAAAAACCCCACAACATCAGCAACATTATTTTCTTACTATTCACGATTTGAAGTATTTGTAAACTTTAATGGAAGGAATAATGATTAGAACCAACTAAATATTTTGAGCAAACTCCATGACTATTTGCTCAAATTTTAAAAGAAATTTGTTTTGAGTTGCATCTGCACCACTTCTGTGTTTCATTTCTGGATTACATTCAGCAAAACCACCTGCCCAGCAGAAGATTTGTGTGTTACATAAGTCAACATAGCTGCTATTTTGAGAGCTTAGCTGAGATATAAAGGGAGCATACCCTTCATACTTTCTATGCAGCGATAAATATACCTAGAAACATGATATATCTATGTGCGCTTCTTCCTCCAAGTATACATAGGCTATCACCCTGTTTTAATCTGGGATTTTTTGATCAGTGTGATTGAAAGGAACTGGTCAGATAGTTCTGATGTTATGTATTGTCCTGGACTTCCATGGTCCCTGAAGGTCTGACAGTGGAACGGGGATCATGTTAGTGCCATAAGCCGATAAATACTTATGGACAACTGTTAAATATTCAGCATGATTTTGATACCAAAATTTTCTTTAAACCTGTAAAATGGTTGTACATAGATACACTGTGTGGTTTTTCTCTCAAGTAATTTCCAGATGAGGCACCAGCATTTTCAAACACTTGAGTCTGAATGTGTTTCAAAGGAAATTTCCATCATCCCTGTGTTGAAATCCTCAGTATCTACATGATGGCACAGGGACTCGTGTGATGCCACAGCAGAGGGAAACAAATGGACTATGATTTTCATCTCTACTTCTTCCCTCTCTAACACTCAGAATTAGCAACATTTTTATTTTCTTTGTTGCTGTTGAAAGATAATTTTCTTGACAATAACTATAACTGTATACATCTCAAGCCTTGTAGATACTTAATCCAAGCAATAATTTCAAGTGTAACCTCCCTCTATCAAACCCCATAAATCAAATCTCTCTCTATTACATTTCACCTCAGATGAGTGATCTGTTAGAGAATGCGAGTGAAATTCAAGTACCATTGTTGCTGGAAATGGTAAAGGCACAGAGACCCTGGGCCACTAAAGCAAAAACTCGTTGCTGCCTGAGTACCACTTTCACTGCAGACAGGCGAAGACAGAGGAGCTGTCTTACTTGTAGGTAACCCCAGGTAACTCAAGCTTGCAGTAAAGACAAGTCCAAAGTTTAGAGGAACATGCCCACTGTGGGGCCATCCCCCAGCCCAGCTCTGCTGCCCAAAGGTGACCCCTGAGCTTGGGCCCCTGAGCTTTCCCATTCCAGGATGGCTACAAGACAACACTGAGGCTCTTTCTTATCACCAAGGGAAACTTCTCTCCCTTGCAAGGAGTCCTTTCTGTTTCTGGCATGCCTGCTTCCAGCCAGTTTAACCCCTGCTTGCAGTTGGGTCTTCTTGCCCTCCATGCCAAATCATTCCTCAGTCACAAATTACTGCTGCTGAGCAGTTACAATTAGAATTTCCCCTTCACCTGGACATGCTAGAAGAGCACACTCTGAGACACAAAGCAAAACTCTAGGCAGGTTTTAGGCAACCCCTTCTACTTCTGACTCTCTGCTTTATTTAGTTCATTTCCGCTAGAACTCAAATTTTGCCTTCCCAGTAGACATCTGTAGAAGATCGAAATCAAGCTCAATGTAAACATAAAGCATAAAAATATCATACAAAAATGGTCTGTAAATCATCATAGTAGCATTCACTCAAAACAGAAGACCCACTGTCTTCCCAACCTTGAAGATATAAACAAGAGACAAATTAAAGTGGGCCAGAAACCGGTATAGCTTATAATCAGACCTTGCAGAACATGCTCCCTGTGTCAGCATAAAAAGGTTTTGACATTTTGAATCTGTGTCTTGACATAGGCGTAAGTACTGAAAGCACATATCAGGCAGGCACAGCAGAAGTTCAGTGCTGTTTAGATGAACGGAAAAAGAGGAACACAAAATGCATTACAGAGAAGATAAGGGCAGAACACACCTGAAAGCTTTTAAAGAAATTAGTAGGGAAAAAAAGCCTGATCACAAGACAAGAGAGGTAATTTTAAGACTTATTTATATGTCCTAGTTGCACAGTACAGCACAAACCCAGAGTTACTAACTAGCCTCTTGGAGCCCTTGGGGGCTGAGGCTACAAGTGCATCCTGCCCAGAAGACCACTGTACCTTGAGGAATTGGTGACAAACAACAGTTACCTTGAAGGGGCTCAGGCCTGTGCTGTGCTACCATGCACACAGAGTCTGTCCTTCAGACCTGTGTTGTGCTGCACATACCCCTCTGCTGCAGAATAACCTCATCACAACCAAGGATCCTGTGGGCAGCTCCCATGCAGTACCAGCAGTTACACCACTTGCGTGACCTTGCCTTTAAAAAGTGCAGCAAGACGTTCTGAGGTGAACATCCTTTTTTTTCCAACCATAGATATGATTAACAAAATTGTTTTTCTCTTAAGAAAGACCTATAAGATCTCAAATGACCTTTGAGAATAACCTTTCCACGGATGGGATCTGCACAGTGTGCTGTGCCCTGGTTGGAGACTTGTTTGACGCAACCAGGGTTTCCCAGCATCTGAAGGGACATAACATTATCTACACTGTCCTCTTTTCCTTTACTGTGTTAACACCAAAAGATGGGATCTTAAGTGATACTTTACAGACTCTGAGTGCCTTTCTTTCTGGGACCACAAGAAATCAACACCTTCTAGTGCAAAACAATAACACTTTCTCTTTCTATACCCTGCAGTAGGAAAGCAGTGGTTTTTCATTTGTCTAAGTTTATGTGGCTTCATTTTGCTTCATTTTCAAATCTCTTAAAACTTATCAGAAGATAGTTACGGGAATAAGTCAGTGTTAAAGAAGACAGTGGTCATCGGTGTTTTCTGAACATCCAAACTTCAGTTTTGCCAGCACTAGGAAATAGAAATGTCATTTTGGTTTAGCTCCTTGGCACTTATGATCACAGAATGTCCAGTTGCTGGCAGAAAGACAGGCAACTGAAAAGCCCTGACATGCTGTAGTACAGGCATCCATCATTATGTCACCTTTCACTTTCACCTTTTATTAAAAACTAAATTGGAAGACTGACTTAATTGTTATCAAATTTCGTCAAAAGCTAACCTCTGGCCACAGATCTTGTATGCAAATTTTGAACTACAAAGAACAATTTCTAAAGATAATACATGGAAGGTAGGCTTATAATGAAAAAACTACTACCCATCTTCAGTAAGTGACAGTGGTGTGAAGCATTATTAACAGCTCTATTTATACGATGGGGAAAAAATAGACAAAAAAAAAAAAAGATGCAGAAAGTTTCAAATAAAAGCAAACATCAATTTTGTCCTAGGATAACTCTCTATTTCACTCCAAAAGTTTAAAAGTTGAAGTTAAAAGGGGCTGCTAAAATAGGCATTCTTTTGATATAAGACAAGGTGAGAGAAAAGATCTAAAGTAAAACATATTTTCAGATTTTCTGGAGCTTATCATGGTATCATTTTCCCTATTAATAACTCTTCAGAGATGCACAGCACAGACACTGAAGCCCTGAGCGCTTGAGTGAGTGTGCAGAAGAGCACAAACATCATGTCTCAAGTTTTCTCTATTATTTCATAGAAGAAAGAAAATTAGATCTACTCCGGACCATCACTGGTAGCAGACTATTAGCCCTTGATATGCTTGCTCAACTATTCCAGGTAGGATTCTGCAGGCAGAGATAAGACTCTGACTTGTGAGGCAGAGGTCCTGCCCCTACCACTGTGCTTACAGTACTGGCAGAAAACTCCATGACCGTCCAAGAGTTTGGCCCAGGAAATTTTACAAAGCGTGTCTGAAAGAAAGGCATTTTATTTTATTTTATTTTATTTTATTTTATTTTATTTTATGTATTTCCTAACAGAAAAGTCTGACTGTGACATAAAATATTCAGAGGTTCAGAAAGTTTCCATCAGTCATTGGTGTTTGATGATGGGGGGTGGTTTTTTCCAGCTTTTTAAAAGTTATTATTTTTAAAAAAATGAAAATTTTGCTTTTTAAATATAATTAAAAGCACTAGAAATCAAAACACTTGTGCTCCTGACTCTTTCTGATGCTCTGCAAAATCAGTGAGAGGGGCAGTAACAGAACGGATGCCATCGCCTCTCTCTGGGGTGTGCGACATCTAACCAAGGGAAAAAAAAAGGATCTGCCAACTAGTTATTTTCCTTTTACTCATGGTGTGTTCACATGCTTATGTGTGTAGTTAACTATTACATTTGACTAACACATTGGTTAGTTAACCACGTTTTTACATGCAAAGTTACCTGTACTTTGAAGTGGACTACTGGACCACAGCCTAAGGTTCTGTGCCTTTAAATTAAAGCAGAGAGGGGACTGTGTGTGCCCTGGAGATGACAGCCATTACCCAGTACTAAGAAATCACTTTGATGTGCTAGCAATAAATAATAAAGAACAGAAAAATGATCTTTTCACTGACATACTCCTTCCAAGTAATCAAATACACTTTGTGGGAAAAAAAAATACCAAATTTTATCTACAAAAATTAAGCCAGAATTTATAGGCACTTATTAGCTTTCCTCAGTCCCTGGAAGCATACAAAGTTTAATGACCTGTGAAACATTAAGCAACAGGAAAAGTTGAAAGATGAAATCCATGTTGGTCTTCGTTACTCCCATCTCCTCAAATACAACGTACACACTTTATGCAATATAATTAATAGTGATTTTTTCCTCCAAAGGTCCTAACAACAGCAAGAGAAAAGGCTTGCTGTTGTCAGGTCTTATGCTTTTATAAGTAACTGGTCAATCTATAAGCAACTCTAAAAATGGTCTGCTTAAAGGAAGTGCTCCTAGCATTTAGTAGTATGTACTATGCACGGGTCCCGCCCCTATCTGGAATGCTATACCTCAGGTATGAGGCTGAGAAATGTGGGGTTTGCCTAAATTGAGCACACAAAGCAATCAAAGTCACTGAAGGCAATCTATATCATCCTAGCGCTATCACAAAGAGCACTTTCAAAATGACCCATTCAGAGAGCTAATGTTCCCTATAGTACAGGGAAGAGAAAATATAATTAAGTGGTACCCTATTAAAAATCCTGATAAATACTTATTTATTAGACTATTTCAGCCGGATCAATCTTATCAGAAATCAGGCTGCTTTCAGAATTGGCTGGAACTGTCATTACTTGGCCACCAAGCAGTGAGAAACAGACTATGTTCATTTAAGCTTGAAGTGTCCATCAACTTCCCTGTGTTTACTATAAATATGACCTGAGTTTTCCAAGAGGTCTTCAACCATTGTTTCACTAAGAAAAGAGCAAACAGAAAACGAGGTCTCATCTGTCTGATAATACTACTAAAGGGGCTGTTACGGGGCTCCCAGCTTGACCTGTAATGTGTGATAAGCAGCTTCTTTTTCCCCAGCAATGCCTCCAGATTACATTTTAGGATAGTTTTTTCTTGCTGAAGGCTGCTCTTTTTACAGACCATCATAGCTATATTGACAAAACAGCATTGAAAACCTTCCTAAGGAGATACAAAAACTATGTCCACATTAGCAAGTCTTTAAGACAAATAGAACATCTGTAGAGTGAACCAATTAGTGGTAGAGACTGGGTATCCATGACTTTTTTATATTGGACTTGCCTTAATCTGTTCCCATTGCCCAGATGCTCATTTGCAGCTGGACCTCATCTTCTAGTTTTCATCTAAAATGCAATTCATGTGTACTAAGGCCATCCCACAGTGTGAACTAAGAAAACAATTGGGGGATGTCAGGAGATTCACTTCAAAATTTCATTCCTGATCTGAAATAAAACACTATGTCCACATCTTCCATAAAAACAGAAGTTTTCTTCTTGTGTAAATTTACTTCCTCTTTAAATGACATAAAGCCCATTAAGTTCTTTTCTGCTCATACAAGAGCTGAGATTTTTCACGCCCCTATTCAAAGCCAACTTGCTTGTACTGGCAAAAGTCTATTTCATAAACCTAGTATACAAGTAACATCAAAGGTAAATCAGCACAAAGTATTTCTAAACATGAGACAAAGATTCCTGCATGTACATCGCTCTTGTAAAAATGATAGGTATATTCATCATGCCATAGACAAGCAGAGCTGCTGACACTTAATGCCATTTCTGTATTTTCTGAATTTATTACCATTATGTAAAATGCAGCATCAACCATTCAATGCATAAAATTTTTATTTGTTGGACATTCGGGAGAAAAAATGAATAGAGAACACAAAGCTTCTATAGGTATGTGTTTGTACATAATCCTTTAAACTATGGTTTGCACAGCAACTATCATTAATTTTAGAAGCCATCCGGTCATATTCTTCCACAAAGATTTGAGAATGTAAGAGTAAGCTCTCATGTACACAAAAATGATAAATGTATTCCTCTGCCTCATGGATATTATTTATATTTACCAGTGCAGTGCCCATCATTTTTATGTAATGCAATGCATTGTAATGACTTCTAAGTAATGAACACTTTAAAATAAAATAAATCAGAGAACTTCAGGAAAAATCTTGTTGGAATTTTTCAGTGAAACTTTTATTTGGGAGAGCCAATTTATCAAAGGTTTTTGTAGGATTAGCATGAATGACACTTGCAGGGAAAGTCTTTTGATATCTAATATGGACATGCTAGAAACACAGAAAGAAATACGGGCAATAGAACCACTTGCATTTGCAGGAGGTCTTTCTAGGTACCAGACTCTTAGGAGTCCTTCTTTCTCATGATACTGTTTTTCTGTGGGTGGTACTTTTCTTATATCTGCTATTAACTATTTATTAGTCCAGAGAGAAAGAAAGGCTATCACACATATACTAGAGCAGCAGTCTCCAAACTGTTTTGATTACACACCCCTATCAGTAAAAAATTTCTAAACATATATACCCAATATATGATTATTTATTTATTTATAAATTATATACATTTACTTCTGTACTAATATATTACATACATTATAAAACATACACAAAAATAGAAATCAAAAAGGATGAGATAAAGATAATATAAATACCATTCTTAAAATTATTTTAGTTTATTTATTAATGGTTCAAAAAATATTTTCTTATTGCACCCCAACGGAATGTCTTGAGCATCCCTGAAGTGTGCGCACCACCCTACTTTGGGGACCACTGAACTAGAGTACTCACCTCAAAGGTATGAGTCCAACTCCCTCATCTGAATCTAAAAGAGCAGGAACTTGGTTTCCCACAGAAACTTCTTCCAAGGAGTCTTGACTTTGCTATGACAGTTAAGATGGTAGTACCACATTCCTTTTGTCCAAATTCTTCTCTCACACCACTAGAAAGAACATGTGCTGTCATTTCAGCTATCATGAGTCTTGCCCATTTGCAAGACAACTCACTAGATTTTCATTATGAAGTAGTAACGACATGTCTATATTCAGTGAAACTCCCATTACCCAACAGAATGACTCAGAGATGTCTGTCTGTACTTCTGTAAAAGCATCACAGCTACTTTCAAATTATTATTACCTAGCTACCACTCAAATAACTCTCAAAAATAATTGTTCTTAAAGTTGCACACAAGAGAGCTTATTCAGTCTTCTTTAAGCTCAGTTCTAATTGCTTAATACCCATTTCTAAGTGCCAAACAGAAAGTCCCAAAAAGCATACGAGTCTGGCTTTACTGGATGCCTATCTCTGCTTGCCTGGTTTCCTAGATGCTCCAGTCACTAATACACTAATGAACAAGTGCTCAAGTCTATTACATGTGCAGAGTGCCTTTTCCAGAGAGATATGCACCACTCTCTTCCCTAACAGGCCACTGCTAACCAGGTTTAGCATGCAGGAACCCAATCTGCCCATGCCATGGGAAACCTGAAAAATTAGTTGCAGTCAGCAATACAACTAATTTCATCTGCTGCGCTGGTAAGTTGTACACCATTTGTATAATGACTAGCTGTTAGAGAACTCACCTAATGGTTAGAATATAGAGCAGCCTGAGCTGCTCCCAGGAGATGCGGGATTAACCATCTGGCTTTCAGTTATTGCAAGGTGGAAGATATGCCATCTGCCTTCAAAACTTATCTGCTGTAAACAGAAAATAGTCAGAAGGTGGGCCAGGCCAGGCTAGACAATTCATGGAACAGAGACATTTAAAGCTCTGATTATGGTCTGGAGCCATGACTCAAAAGTCTCTTTTTTAATAACAAGTGTTCTCACTGCTACAACCAGACTTACCCCTGCTGGGTGTTCATCTGGTCCTGTGGTACTTTTCACTATGTAAGGGTTCGAGACACAAGAGAAGGCATGGAAAGTTCATTTATTCATATGGGAAAAGAAAATAATGCTACTTTTAGTCAGTAAATTTTAAGTCGCGTAATACATGAATATGAAAAACTACTGATGAGACCATAACTATAGCTACCTTTCTAATACATCTTTGTGAAATCCCGGATATGATACAGTCATAATTTAATTATGGCAGTAATAACATTACTTCTGGTAATCAATTAACACCATGCATTTTACATTGCTGATAGAAAATCATTAATATATCTTGTCATTCCAGTGCATCAGCAAGGAGTTGATTTTGCTATAAAGTAGAGTCATCCTACCACACCAGCTCGGAGGAAGCTCGCTCCAGGGCTGTATTGTTGATTCAGGGTTCTTGGTCCCAAAGGAGAGACTGGTTCCAGGCAGGTACTCAGTACTCTGTCTCCCTCTTAGGTATGTAAAATTGCAGAGTTTTAGCTTGAAATACAGAAAAATGGTGCTATTTAGAAATTAAATTCAGTTTCACATATGTTCATATTCAGTTTACAATTGCCTTTTCTGAACATTTGGGTAAGCAAAGCTTCACCTATACAAATGCCCACAAAAACCCATTTCTCAATCCATAAAATGCATGTATTTTAGTTTGGTGCCAAAACAATAATTGTCTTAAGTGGAAGCAGAAGTGGAGACTGGTTATATGCTTCACAGTGAATCAGAAACAGTAAGATAGGTTAGGCTGACGAGTCATAGCCTGCTTATGAGACTGTGTTTATGAATTCCTGAAGGAAGAAAAACACTATTCTAGTCCTACACAAACTGATCTTATGACATGCTCTTTGACCACTCTGAAATATTAAGAATTATGTTAAAAAACATTGACGTGTAAAATGTATGTCATGAATAGGCAAACTGTGCCCTCCCAATAATAAATAATCCAGACTTCATACTCTGCCACAGAATCTTGTCTAGAATACTATCATGCAGAAAACTCTGCCACAGAATCTTGTCTAGAATATTAACCCTGGAGATGTATGTTTAGAATAAGGATCACTTTGGATTACTTTTCTCCCATACCTGACTTCCTGAGGCCCCATGAAAGTATGAGAAGAGATAACCAATGGCCAGTTGTATCACACAGCTCTTCCTATCCAAAAGCACTAAATAAACTCAAATTAATCACTTCAGACACCATCAGAGTGTAGCAGTATACAGGCCAAAGTTTGGGAAAAACAATTAAGTGTTTTTATACTGTCTACCTACAGTATTGCAATTAACCTCAATATATTCTTATATGTGGATGGTTACGTGCATTTGCATATGAAGCTCTTGCTTATCCTGCTCGCATTCATTGTATGTGTTTATTCAATGCAACTCATTCATCATTCACTGAACACTCAGCTTCAATAAATAAAAGCTTTCTTCCACTGACACAATATGTATATATGTTTTCTTGCCACAACTGCCTCCTTATCCCATTCACTCCACCTCTCCCATCCACATGTCCTTTGAAGCTGGTCTCTGTCTCTGATCTTCCTCATGCCTGTTTCTGATCTTCTTTAAGTAACTTAAGTTCTGATTCATTCCTCCCCAAGCGCTGTGGGGCAGGTGATGAACATGGGATTTACAAATGTTGGAGGCAGGGGGCAGCAGCAAGAAGGAAATCAAAAACATGCAAAGTATTCAGAAGATCATGAAAAGAAAGAAAATGCATCAGGTGATCAGTAAAGTATCAAAGGTAATCAGGAGTTTATTTTCTGAGCATTCAAATTTTCAGAAATAAAAAGTTATGTATTAGCTGTTTTCAGAGGAGATCTCTCAGACTATTGTTCAAAATACATATACATACACATATACATTCCTTTCTTCACGCCAGGAAGCAGATTTGCTACACAGTCTGTGAAGCTCAAAGAAATCCTTAGTGCTGAGAAACCAAAAGTACCTATTGACACAATTGCGTCTAATTGATGTCTAGGAATTATGATGATGCTTGGTGTCACTGGCCCTTATTGAAAAACTGCTAAGAATTCTAAATGTAAGAAAAAACCCTGGTTCGTCAAAAATGAACATGGAGGGAACAGGGGGGAAACAAAGACAGCAGGCACAAGCAGCAGACCACTGCTTTAGCACTCTCCGGAGCACTCAGAAAGACAGCTAATGATCTTGCCAGTACACCTCAAGCCTAGACTTGAAAACATCCACGGCCCCTGTATCGTGTCAGTGCAGATACCGGTGATGGTTTTTTGAGCCTATTCAGGCATACGTCTCCTAATATGGTCTCCTCAAACTTTCATGGTTAAAATGTCTCATAATACTACAGTCAGAATATGTCACATGTTATTTCCATTTCTAATGTCAAAGCTACACGATAAACCAAAATGACATTTTTCTGTTTTAAAATATTTCTCCAGTAGCAAGCCACAGATCTGCAACACTAGCTAGCACTGTGATTTATTTTTTTTAGATCCATTTGCAGAAAATTAAATATGTGGTTTATATCCATTTTTATGCTTAACATAACGGCAGCTACATCAAAAAGTTAGTATAGTTCTGGTCCAAGATTGCATACATTATTCTCCAAATGACAGAACCAAGTCCTATAGGAATGTTTTCAAATAAATATAAACATTTATTTAAAGTAGTTACTCACAGGAAAGGTTTTTTCCCCAGAAATATTACCTGCAGTCTGTTTCTGGAAGTAACATCTCTGCTTTAAGTGGTTTCTGTAGTGTTTACAAACTCTTCAGACATGCAGTCCATTGAGAATACAACTGAAACTGCATGTTGTCTCACCCTACACCACTTTGTTTGTTTGCCTACAAACAAAAATAGAAGTGAGACCAACTATGGCTCAAACACTACCAGTGTCACACTGATAACTGACTACCCTTCTTCATTCTTGTCTTTTCTAACACCAAAGGTAGGATATGCTTCCCTTTCAAGCTCCAGCGCATTCCTGACCTAACAGCTCTCATTCAGTTTGGAAATGGTAACTCTCACCTCCATTTGTTCCATGAGGTCAGCCTCCACTGTCCACTTACTCAATTTTCTAACAACATTTTCACCATGTCCCATGACAAATTCATGTAGAATTTTCACTAAGCATTTGCAAAGACTTTCTTTCTCCTCCTTCAAGTCACTTGTTGAAACTGTGATTTACAGCTAAGATCACTGTCAATCATGTTAACCGATATCTCACTGTGTCTTCATCCTCACCCATTTTAAGCATCCTTTCTTCTGTCCTGCGCATGGACTGTAAAATATTTAGGAACTATCTTTTTGTTCAGGGTTTGTATACTACCTGACACATAGATTATGACTAGAGTTCCTATGTGCAGATAGGAAGATAATCTATGATAAAAATTAGTAATTTTTGTAAGGAACATCAAGAAGAAAGGCATTTGTAGGAGAAGAGTAGTACTTCATAATGCCGCACTGAGGCTTTTGATTAGTATCTACCGAGAAAGAAGAATGCCACCCACTAAGATGGTAATACAGATGAGTCATTAAAAGCATCCAGGAGACTTTTTGCAGTAATCATTTGACTTAAGTCAGGCAAACCTACATAATATGAGGAGAAAAAGAGTTCAACATAGCAAGGCAGAAGAAATGAAGGGGTGGAGAGTGTTTTTAAAAGAATTCTTTTGTTTATCTAACATAGAGCTACACCATAAGAATCTGAATTTTTCCATAATCATTATTCCACGTTCATATCGAATGACTTGGAACATAAAGAGCTCATTTAATACAGTCATTGTTGTTTACAGTGTTTAAAAATTCATGAACTCATTGTATAAGCCCACTTGCTGAGATTCATGCTAAATATTCTTCCCTGAAAACAGTGCCACACCTGCATAAAAGAAAATTTCGTATACATTGGGGAAAAAAGGTGCAAAAAATGATGTGCAGAACTATTTCTGTACAATATTTACCCGTATCAACTTGCACTGAAGAAAATACTATAATTAAATAACCCTGGAGCTTATCAGAGCAATTTATTTTATAACGTTAATGTACATCCGACATACGGTGGTACATAAGAAAAAGCAGGATGTGCCACAATGCTTGCTTCCCATGAGTCCTAGTTTGCACGTAAGTTATACAGGTTGTGCTACAGAAATAACAGAATAGATTCATTGTTTGTTTGGGGTTTTTTTCTAAACAGAACACTCTAAATATCAAGCATTCTTTACAGAGAGCACAAAGTTAAAATAATATTTGAGGGCAGCATTAGAAAGGAATGATCAATGGGAAGAATAACAGTTTTTCTCTTTATTTACTGTGGTAGCATTTGAGGACCCCACACTTGGACCAGAAAACCATTGTGCTTGGAACTGTGCAAGAATATAAAAAAAAAAAAAAGAGAAGAAAACATTGCTGATCCTATAACCCCAACTTCATCGTGACTTGATTTTGATTTTATAACACATAGGTATACTGAGCTTTGTACTCCACTCAGAATGCAAAGCACAGATGCGCTTTGTAGTCAAGTGCCATTTTTTAGCTTTATTCAAGCTATAATAGGAAAGGTCTGCTTATATGCACAAGCACTTCCAAAAGGTTTAGATAAAAGCATCTCTCTTAGGTAATTCATAATACTTTTTACACAACAAGATGAAGATGAAAGAAGTTTGCTTCCTAAAAATGGGATGGAACATCACGAAAGCATGTAGATTTGGTTCTGTATGCAAACTGAACCATTTTTCAGTCTTAAAACTCATGGAAACCTTGACAATCTCTGTTATGTTCAAAACATCAGGGTACATCAACACTACTTATTTGGAACACAATATTACAAGAAATTCCAGCTGTGGTAGACGTTTAATTTTGTGATGATATAGCAAAAATATTGAAAAAAATAATGGTATGGCACCAACCTCAAGGTATTATTGTCTGTGGACATCAAACTTGTTAAATACAACTAAGTCTGGGCTTTGCATGATGGCAGAAATATTTAAGAAAAGCATGTAAACACGAGGTAAGTTAGTCATTGTGTTAGACTGAAAAAGTCCTCCAGAAGTTTCATCAGGAATGCTGGTTGCTAAAACATCTGCCAAAATGAGAGTTTTCATCCCCTTGGAGCTTTGCTTATTCTATGCGTGAATGACTCCAGGAAAACAAGATTCTCTGCTTAACTACCTCAGAAAGCAGAAAGCATGCAAAAAAGTTATTTTAATTACCACTCAATAAAAATTAATATTCAATTTTGTTGAAGTTTTCTTCATGGTCCCAATACTCTGATGGCAAATATTGCTCCACCTTATGTACCAAATGTCTTCTTTTTCTTGTCTGAATAAATACTGTTTTCAGTCTGGCAACAATGAAGAACTGACATTAACTTCAGTAAATAATTTACCACCAATAAAATAGTTGCTTTCTGGAATTTGGCAGAGCAAAACATTGAAACCATAATATTCTGCAGTGGTCATAACCCGAATCAGAAAAAAATCACCATATAGATGTAAACATCCACACTGAATTTATGTTTATCATTTCATTCACACTTTCAGCATAGTAAACCATGCACAGTTGTTAAGTTCCCCTCTTGTATGTGATCAGGCAAAACTATAAACCTGAACTTGCGATATTATACATCATTTTAATGCTCATGTTAACAGAGTTATGATTAGGACATTATTTAACTCAGTGCAATCTGTTCACTTGCCTACTCACTAATTAGGGGGAAAAAATAGAAGTATTTGTGGTGAAAAGTATCACAGATAAAAGGAGAATGCAAGGCTGCTTCAAAATCGTGGAAGTTCTAACAGTCAAGTGTTATTGCTTTAGAGATATTGATTTCCAAAAGCAGCGTTTGTGATGCATGATGCTGCAATACTGTCTCCTTAAGGGTTCAGAGATCGGTAATTATTTTTCTGGCCAAATCAACCAGTCAAGTCTGCAAACAGCAAATCTTTCTTTCTTGCTGCTGGTGTCCCTTGTCACGTTATCTTGGCACATTTCCCTTTCTCCTCCTAGCCAGCAGCTATTTGAATAGCACGCTATTGCAAATGCCAGTGAGGATTTTTTTACACTTTTCCAAAGGTGTTTCTCATTTTTCTTTTGCTGGTCAGACAAGTTAATTTGCAATTTTGTAATAAACAATTTAAGCAAGATGGGAGAATAACTGAAAAAGATATCGAGTGCTAATAGTGTGATTAGTTCTGATACACAGTATTCAAGGCAAACCAGTTTATTTCTTCCCACTCTGTGGGACTGATTGGACATACAGAAGGTTAAGATACCAAAATGGCTGTTTGTCTCAAGACTCTTCCTTTGGAGCTGGTAATGACACTCACTGATCCATTCCCAACATCAGCTGGGATGGCTCCTATGGAATCAGCAAAAAGGTTGCAACACACTCTCTACTGACTTCATTCCACTAACAAATGGGAGTTTCTGTCAAACACCTTTCTCCACAGTATGAAACCCAAATGAAGCTGTTGTAGTAGGGCTTCTTAGCAAGGTACTTCTCTGGGGTACCGGAAAAGGCAAATTTTGCCTTATGAATGCGCTACAGCATCTTTTCCAAACTGAGTTCTTTAGGTTTAGTTGAGAATGCCTCCAGTGTCTATGCACTGTGCTCCCTTAGGTGCCACGGTCCAAGGCAGGGGGAGAAGGCATAGGCAGGCACAGCAGAACCCTCTTCTCGCCCAGAAAGCCATCTCCGACGGTTCCCCCTTTGTACATGGATAAAGAGAGGCAGAATGGCTGGATCCCTTTTAGTTGCATACTTTGACAAAATTATCCAGGCAGTGAAGCTGAAAAAAAGCCTCTACAAATTGTGTGGACAACAGTGGATAAGTTAACCTTTTGGATGAATCAAAGCTATGCTTTCTTGATAAGCTGCTCAGTGAATGCAAGCTGAATGCAGACTGAATACAAGCTGAATACTCAGTGAATACATCGGTTACTTAACTGACGTTTCACTTGAAATGTATATTCTTCAATTGACCTATCAATATAAAAGAATTTTGTGAAAGTACTGCTTCCTCTTTTAGATTATTTCTCATCCCTGATTTCCATCTTTTGTAGCTGCTAACTAAAATAACTCTATGGAGTTTTAAATATTGCAAAGATATTTTTAATTCACAATTACCAGGGTTTCTCTTTCCTAGCAAACTTTTTGTGTAAGACCCTTTCACTCTCATGTATGAAATATCTGTTGTGATCATTTACACAAAAACTGCATTAGCTATTGCTTTCATTTGCCCTTCATTTCCCTGTACTTCGTGAATTTACAAGGAAAGATGTGTTAGGGACCAGACAAAAGCATATATCTGGCATATCTATTTCTCTTTGGATCGTGTTAGGAGTGGATAGCCAGGAACTCAGTGATAAGCATTAGAAGTACTGCATCTGAAACATTATTTTTGAAAGCAGAAAATTAAAAACTTCAGCTGGAGTTGTGAAGCCTTTGAACGGGTGTCAGAATTCGGACCATGCAGCCCTCACTTTATTTTGTTCTTTCTGAAGATATGCTGCTCAATCCATCCTCCCATGCACAATCACACACACACACAAAAAAACCCCATATGCTAGTCCAATAATGGAGTAAATCCCATGGCTAAAAAAGCCAATATACAGCTGTGAGCAAGTGATAAAGCTACCTGCCAGCTCAGCTGTAAAGGCATGTAGGAGGGTTTTTTCCTCCCTCTGGAACAATGTGAATAGGGTTGTGATTGCTACCTGTGGAGTTTTATCACATAAAGCAAAATGCCCATGTTGTGTTGCAACATTTCATCGGTGTCTCATCACTCTTTATTGGATATGTAATGACAGTTCAAAACTGCATGGCAACCTTCCTTTGAAATATGATGTTGTCAGGAAGCCTGACACCATGCTAGTTCCCTCCCTCCTTTTAAACCACAAGCCCAGTCCTGCAGAACTTTCATGTGAAAAATTCCAAACCCAAAGCAAGGCTTTTGTCAAAAAATGCTGATTCACTGAAACAAAAATATTTTGTATAAGCATCTTGGTTTCAGCAATGCATAGGTTTCAGCACAAACATAGGCAGGCTTCTAAGCAGAAAAAAATCTGGTTCTGGTATCTGTTCTCTTCCTAGATAACCTGGAAGGCAGCTTGGACCCTGGGTCACAAGTTTAACGATTTTAAGAGGTTAGCGATATATGTATGAAAACTGGAGATCCTAAGGTTTCCAGGCCTGGATCTGAAGAAGAACCCACTATGTATACAGGACTGGGGTCAGAGATCGTGACAATGAATTTCTACTGCAACAGGACTCCTGAAGTTGGTGAGGGACAATTCACAGCACACAGCTCAGGAGCCTGGAGAATGCAGGCTAAGCAGGAACTCAGGGCTTCCACACCTCCTGGTGTGAATTTGTGAGCCTGGAGAACCTCAGGGCAACAGTCTAAGCCAAACTTCTCAGTGTTTATAGCCTCCCAAGAGTTAGAACAGGAGTTCTTAGTTTGAGAGGGGCTTCCCAAGCTGTCTTCCCCCAAAACCACTGGAAAAATAATTGCGCCCAGTGCCAGAATGTGTAAGGAATCATATTGTTAGAGGGCCAAAACTCAGGTGATAGCCTGTGTGCTTCCTCAAGGTGGCGACAAGGTTCACAGAGCCTATGGACCACATGCCAAACCATTACTCTTCTGAGACTCTTGCAGCCTTGTATTGTCTATCATGCTTTGATAGGTTCCTGAAGATTTTAGATGTTGATAAGCTCCTGAAAAATGGTACCTTACAATATATGGCCATTTAGTGACTTCAGTGGACTTCATGTGAGAGTCCAATGTGCTTCTGGATTTTTAAAAGCACTAAAAGTCATCCTCACTCTATTCATACTTAAGCTAAAGGGGCACGCGAGACATAAAGTTAAGATAGTGTTAAGTATACTTAAATATAGTCCTCTATACTCTTCTAGGTATATGGTTAATAACTATCAATCATGATTGTGCAAGGATGAAGATTTTACAGGCTGGAACCTGTCTAAATACAAATAATCTGCTGAATTCCATGCAGCACAACTGCATATAAAAGTGTATATAGGCCCCAGAGAGTAAAACTCATAATTCAGCAAGGTACCACCTTATGATGGACACAGATAAATTAATTCTTACACTGTGAACAACAGGTTGCCTAGCAACGGGCAAACATAAGGTAGACTAAACTGGTATATTATATTCAGGGTTTCAGAAAGGCTAATTTTACAAAGCTCAGGAAAATCTGAACATAGCTGTTTAAAAGGACCCAAAGGAGGGTCTCGCCAGTGCACTGTACAATGGCACAAATACCCTTCTCTACTGGAAATACTTTACCAGGCACATCCTTGGGTTACCTGCCCTTTTCACAGACTCGCCCTATTGTTACACTCTGGCTGACCCAGATCGTTCTCCTTTGTTGTCATTTCCAACTGATCAGCCCCCAGCTTCTGGAAGAAATTCTTGTTATTAGTCCCTAAATGCATGACCTGGCACTTTTCATTATTAAATGTAATCCTATTCTATTACTGCAGTCCTTGAGGTCATCCAATTTCTTCTTTGTACTGATAATACTTCCCAAATTTTGTCATCAGCAAATTTCATTACCACATTCCTACTATTTCTGCCAAGAGCATTAATTAAACTATTATATGAGATCAACCTCCAAAACCAATCCTTGAGGAACCCTACAGCCAATCTCTTTCCATCACAATTCTTTCAACCAACATGTTGTCATATTGTCTTCAGCCAGTTTTCCTCTCAGCTCCTGTATTTCTATCTATTTTCACTATTCTTCATTTTAGTTAATATCTTCCCAAATGGTGGTATACTTAATGCTCAGATGTAGATCAGATAGATAGAATGTCTTGAATTTCCATTACTTTCCAAATCATCTAAGAGTGATAAGGGGCTTTATATTGCCATGGCTCATAGTCAGGATTCTTAAACTGGTTAGCTGGCAAAACTAGTATGATTTATATGCATAAAACAAACACCAGGACAGCAGGGAAATTTCAGAATAAAATATATGTGATCATCTCAGGTAATATCTTTAAAGAGAGCAATGTTTTAGACATCTGAATAACTAGGTTGTCATCAAAACCAAGCAAAACTGTGGAGAAACCCAGAAATGCTGATAAAGTATTTCTCCAAAAACTTAAGATAGGAATACAATTAATGTCAGGAATTTTTATTTTTATGGAAAACAGATCTCATCAAACAAAAGTGATTTCATTCTTTCATAAAAGTGATGAATAGAATTATATACACTTTATATATAGACTTGGAAAGCATTTGGCGTGCACTGCATTACACTGTGATTAATAAAACGGCATCATACAATATCAACAAAGCACATGGTAAATAGGTTAAAGCTACCGTGGATAGTATATACATTGAATCTTAGGCTGACCTTGGAGTCACCCAAAAGGATGTGCACTGCCCTCTCTGGTCTGCATTATACATTGTACCACCCAGCATAACCACCCAGGTTATGGGATAGCTTTTCTTTTTTTTTTTTTTTTGGGGGGGAGGTGGGGGGGTGTTTTTAAAATTCGTGGAGTGAAATCAGCAAGATAGAGAGAGATGAACTTGCATGCAAAAATGCCAGAAATCATTCTTATTTGGAAAATTCAATACTCAAAGATTGCATATGCAAGTGAGCTTGAAATACCTTTTGAAAATGTATGAACTTATCAATCAAGCAAAGTCAGATTCATCCTGGAAACTCAAGAGAGTCTCTGAAACGGGGCTGGACCATCCCTGTGACCAAGCTAAAAGACTGACAGACAAGGAAGGCTGAGAACTTGGACCCAAGGGCAATCTGATTACGATCCAGTATAAGAGGCTACCGTACTGAAATACCTTCAAGAGCTGCAGTCACTGAAAAGTTTTCCATTGACTGGAAGTGTTTTTCTGGCAGTCCCAAAGGAACTGGTTCAAAGCCTGATTCTATTCAACATTTTCATTAGTGAGCTAGTTAAAAATTACTACACATGACCATACAGTTAGCAGAGTGATAAATAACGATGAGGAAAAGGAATCATGCAGAACAATCTGTCTCACTTGCTAAGTTTGGTTTCTATTTAAACAGCATATAATTTAGTAATGCAAAATGCAGTTATAATTGTAGAAACTAAGAACAGAGGTAAAACCTACAAGTATGACAGACTGTATCCTGAAAAGCAGTGACTAAAAAGCATCTAAGACTCATAGCAGATTAGCAACTAAACATAAACTCCTGGTGCATTGCTATCACCGTGCTGTATATAGTACTGGTGAGAGTAATCCAAGGAGATTGCATCTAGGTCTAGGAGATATATCTAGAAAAAATTGTTGAAAATTCAGCAATATAGAAAAGAATACAGAATAATTGGGTTGCAGAAACCCAGTTTTATCGAAAAGATGAAGCTATGAGATGATTACAGAATATAAGTGTATTTGCAGGGAGAAAACACCAGGTGCTAAGGCTATTTAATCCAGCAGGAGAAAGCAAAGAAGGAACCAGTGGTTTGAAGTTGAATCCACTGGAATTCATGTGAAAGCTTAGGCACAAAATTTCAGCAATGAGAATGTGCAACCAATGAATTTTCCCATTACTGACAAAAATCTTCACTTACAGATTTGATCTATTTTCAAAAGATGTGCCTTAGAAAAACAATGTGAAATGCAATGATTTGTTATGAGCAACTGGATGATCTAGCAATTTTGGCCTTCAATTTATGCATGCCAAACAAATGACAACATAATCTCTAACATATGTCAAACATTTTCTGTAGTTGTTAGACTTTACCAAAAAAGACTATGCAAATATGTTTTCGTATTTAAGAAATATTATTAGTGTCTCTTTCATCTTTCTCCAGCAGTAAAATAAATCCTTTAATATCAGGAATATAACTGTGCAGACATCTAAAGAAGAGTGAAATGATCACTAACACATTGTGGAAATGTAATAATTAAATATAAATTGCTTTTTCACACATAATATGACAAGTGCAAGGTCTGATATTTCAGCAATGACATGATTGATAGAAAGTACTGAACACATTCCATTTCCTTTTCAATGATCTGCCCTGCCAATGGTATACAGCTCCCATTTCTACACTGATGGATCACGAAATACTGGATCTTAATCCTGTCACTGATACATTACAGAATATTGCCTGTCCTGGGCTTCAGGCCATATTGAAAGAAATTCAGCATTTGTGGTGGAAGCAGAAAGAATGAAATATTTCGTTAGCAAGATATTTTTTTTCCCCTGCTTTTCAAAAGAGAAAGTGCATCTTGAAACTAATCAGTGGCTTAGAATGTTAAAAGAAATCCCAACTGAACTTTATGGGAAAACTGGAGTAACAGAAATAGGTATTGGATGGATTTTAAAACCACATCATCATCATCATCATCAGTGGCAGACTTATGAAAGTATGTGTTTAGACTTTTTAAAAGAAAGCCAGTGCAAACATCTGAAGTGCAAATAAAGTACAGAATTACTACTGATAGCAACAGGATAGAGTAGAGTAGAGTAGAGTAGAGTAGAGTGGAGTAGAGTAGTGTAGAGTAGAGTAGAATATTTTCAGTTGGAAGGGACCTACAATGATCTAGTCCAAATGCCTCACCAATTCAGGGATGACCAAAAGTTAAAACCTATTTTTAAGGGCATTGCCTCTTAAACACTGACAGGCTTGGGGCATCGACCACCTCTCCAGGAAGCCTGTTCCAGTGTTTGACCACCCTCTTGGTAAAGAAATGCTTCCTGATGTCCACTCTAAACCTCCCCTGGTGCAGCTTTGAACCATCCCCACCTGCCCTTTCACTGGCTACTGGGTAGAAGAGCTCAGCATCTCATTCTCCGCTTCCCCTCCTCAGAAAGCTGTAGGAAGCAATGAGGTCACCCTTCAGTCTCCTTTTCTCCAAACTAGACAAACCCAAAGTCCTTAGCTGCTCCTCACAGGACATTCCGTCCAGTCCTTTCACCAGTTTTGTGCACCTCCTCTGGATGCATTCAAGGTCCTTCACATCCTTAAATTGCAGGGCCCAGAACTGTACACAGTGCTCAAAGTGAGGCCACACCAACACTGAATGCAGCTGGTTATACTGTGTTTGAGGTACCCCATGATATTTGTTATACGATGCAAAAAATTACATAGACTGTGTGATTTATGCCAGATGTGCGATGGCTATTCACACAAGTTACTTAGAAAAAATACAACAGATTGTGACGGGATCAACTCCTGAGTGGAATGACAGGCAAACTTAACCCAAAGGACTGCCTTACTAATTTTCTTTTGAAAATCCTTAGGTCAGTCCTCAACACAAAGACAGAGAACGTTTGGAAGCAAATGACGTTAACAGTTATTTTGCAAAGTCACTCAAGGAAGCTAGAACTAGTTGTGGAAAGCACTTGCCACTGGTTAGAGATCTTCAGGACTCATGTTCAAGGAATACTTTATAACATATACTAATACTGCACAAAAAAGCTTATGTGCCTCGAGCTTGTGTTGGAATGGATTAAAAGACATTAAGACACTGTAAAAACATATAGATGTACTTTTATGTTTCTCATGAAAATTCCTTTTCAGTCAAATGCTTTATAATGGGAAAATGAAAAATTATTTTTGTTTCTTTTTCTAAAGTTAATGTTTTGTCTTTTTTCTCACAGGTTCACATGCGTAAAGATTAGCAGGGTCTGTATCAAAGGCATATAGAAAACTTAACAGCAAAAGTTACTTTTGGGGAAAAATGAAAACAAAAAGGGGGGGGCAGGGGGAAGAGCAAGAGAAAGGGAAAGGGAAGACTCCCCAGTGGCCAACTGAGGAGAGAAGTGATGGAAGTGATGGGAGTCCTCCCCAGGAGGTTTCCACCAATGTCACTGAAAGTTTACAGAGCTGCAAGTGAAAAACAAACTACAGAAACAGAAAGAGAAGGCCCTTAGCACTACGAAGGCTAAGGAACCTAAGGCACTGTGCAACTGCACTGATACATTCCAACATTAAATTACAGAAAAAAAAATCTCAGTAATTGTGAGGAGCAACAGAATTTGAACTCAAAAAAGGATTCTTGGTTTCATCAACTAATTCAACGGTTCCAGTCATTGGGGAAAAATGTGCCTTTTCATTTGGCTTCTCAGGTGCTAATCAATTCTTAATTATCTTTAACCGTATTGACCTGCTCCCACTGTTTGTGACATATAGATTAATGAATGACATTCTAAAGAACACAATATCACACTTGGAGAGCAAGGGATTCATGTATTATTCACTCTACATAAATATATACTGTTGGCTCTTTTTGACCTAAGCAGTTAGTCAGACTCTGGGGCTGGCAGGTTGTTTGTGTGAGGAGGTGCTGTTAATGCAATCTTGTTTATTTACATCAACATTAAAAAAATACAAAGTTCTCTTTCTCTGAACACAGAAAGAAATAAGTCTTTTAGTTTACAGCTCTGCCCTGGAGTTCTCAGTCCCAAAAGCTGCCTTTCTCAGGACCACATTCCCAAGACTGGTTCAGGCTATGCCTGGTACTTCCTTGGCAGCTCCTTTCTTTTCACCTCTGAGTTTTCTACCTTAACAACACAACAGCCCAAAAAAACTCACCAGCCTTTCATCTGCTTTTCTTTCATACTCAGAAATATGTACCCAGGTTTGGGACTGAGGCTGCAGTCTAGTTCTTTGAAGAACTAACTGCTTTTTTTCCCAGTGGTTGTGCTTCTCTCTCTTGATGCAGAAACAACACATTTGGAGGAGGTGAGGGGCTTGAGAGGTCAAAGCACAAAACGTAAGAGGGAAAATGCTGTTGTGTAGGCACAGTAGGGAAGAGGACAGAAGAAGTCACTATACATAAACAGAGAAACACATGCCTCAGGAAAACCCAGGAAAGAAAGAAAATAGACTTGCAGAGATGAAACTGAAACTGGAAAATTATTTGAGCACTTACTCATGTTCACAAGGCTTTTTTTCCCGTGGTGCCCACAGCCAAGTGCAACAAGTTTGTGGAATACAATCCCTCCCAATATGCTATATTGAAAAAAAAATATTCCTAGTTTTGTTTGCAATGCTGAGAAAAAGGGGAAGGATATTCTGAATTTGTGCCTTGTTCAGCTGAACATAGAAGTGCCTTTCTGGTTTTTGCTGTTCTTTTCCTAAGCTAACCTAATTTCTCCTGATCAGAGATTGAGTGATTTATACTGGCTTCTGCCAAATGTCATGGCAGCCAACAATCTGTCAGAGCCTACCCTCGCCTCTTCCATGCCATGCTCTGCTATTCCTATGAGGGCAGTTGGGACAGGTGCTTGGAGAAAGGTATTCTGACTTCATGGAAGGGAAAGGTTGAGGTCCTTAGGTCAGATTTTTTTTCAGCAGCTTTAATGGTTTCATACCAAACAGGAATCTGGCTTCAGAATTATGATGGATGAGTCCTTTGTCTGACTCGCTGATCTGGACAGGAGTGAGATAAGTGAGAACTGGCCCAGCATTTTAAACCAAGGGCTGTAAAACAAAGACACATATTTTTTCTGTTGATGTAAATAAAAAAGAAGGTTACATGAAGACAGACCAGGTGCGAAGAAGGCTCAGTGATATACCTATAAATGTGCACAGAATGAAAACAACCCCTGCATACAGAAGCAAAAAAATACCCCAACCCTGTCTGACCTTACAGTCATTTAGAGCCTGTTTCGATAGATGAGGTGGGATTTGAGCGGGTACTTGAATCCACTGCATATCCTCTCCTGAGGTCCACTCTAAAAGCGCAGTTACTCTAGTTCTCCTGCACAGAGTACAAGTGCAATAACAGCTTTCAAAGACTGCCAGGTAATAATATCGTGCCAGGAGACATGTCACCAATAAATACTGAATTGAAAGAGCATTTGTAGCGCCTTGGTATATCAAGAATTGATCCAAGTACTTCTCACAATTTAGAAGTTTAATCCTAAACTGTATATAGTTTCCGAATTTAATACTTTGAAAGGGATAAATCCCTCATCAACTATTGCCCTATTCAAAACCCTGGGCTTTTCCAAGGATAGATATATATCTTTGTGGGTGGTGACATGAACAGTGATAGCACAGTTTACAAATCCCCCTCCAAAGCAGAGATTCTATTCTTTACTATGGATTTTCCAATGTTTTAAGCATCTTTAGATATTCTGCACCATGCAGTCAAACTCTTTACAGGAATATGTGTGCTTATGTAAGTGTTGCTGCATCAGGGCCCATATGCTTGCTTTACTGCATGGGAGCACGAACACGCTATTTTAATTCTCTCTTTACTGTTTTCATCTAAAGAACAACATTTTCCCCATCTGGTCTATGACTAAATATGTAACTAGAGTTACTATAACCTGGAGAGAAGTGAAAGCGAGGAGGAAGATGAGGATGAAAAGGAGGCTGAGGGGAGACCTTACCGCTCTCTACAACTACCTGAAAGGAGGTTGTAGAGAGGTGGGGATTGGACTCTTCTCACAAGTTACAACCAATAGGACAAGAGGAAATGGCATTAAATTGCGCCAGGGGAGGTTTAGGTTAGACATTAGGAAAAACTTCTACACGGAAAGGGTTATCAAAGACTGGAATAGGTTGCCCAGAGAAGTGGTTGAATCACCATCCTTGGATGTATTTAAAAGCCGTTTAGATATGGTGCTCAGGGACTTGGTTTAGAAGTGGGCCTGGTAGAGTTAGATAACAGTTGGACTTGATGATCTTAAAGGTTTTTTCTAGCCGTAATGATTCTCTGATTCTACGTGCCCAGGGGAAAACGTGAAACAAAAGGAGTTTCTTGCACTCTGCCTCTAAGCGCAGCATGAGTGGGGGCCTGTATCAAGTGCCTTTACACAAATGGATGCAGTGTGGGAAACGAACAAGAGGAATTACAAGTCCTTGCATATCTGTTGAGAAGCGATATCACTGGGATAGAGAAATGGGGTGGGACAGCACACATGACTAAGTGCTGCAATCTCTTTTTGTCTAATTTTTTTACATCAGAGGACAGACCAACATGGGTGACGTTGTGGTATGTATGTTGCATACCACCTGATCAGGAATACAAGAAGATGAAAGCTTCTTTAGACACATCACTTTCACATGCCCTGGTATGCATGGGGACTTCAGCCACTCTGATACCTGCTGGGAGGACACACAGCTGGGTGCAAACAATCTGGGACAAGTAGTTGACTTCCTCCTGATGAAGGGGATCAACTGACAAGGGAGATGCTCTGCTGGACCTATTACTCTCACATAAGTAGTAACGGGCCAAGGATGTGAAGGTCAAGGGCAGCCTTGGTTGCAGTGACCTTAAGATCATGGAGTTTAAAATTCTGAGAAAAGTGAGCAAGACAAGTAGTAGAATCACAACCCAAGACCTAAGGAGAGCAAATTTCAGCTTGTCAGGAATCTGCCTGGCAGGATGCCACGGGAGACATTTTCGAACGAAACTTGAAAACTTGGGGAAGCTGCTACTACTTTTTGAAATACTTACATGTTTATGCAAGTTCTACTATGCAATGTCCATGCCTTCACTATAGTGATACTAATGCAGTGTAGAGAGGGAATCACTAATTGCCATCTACTCAGCTCTTCAAAAATGGGAGCTGAAATTAGAAGACTATGCTAGAGTCTAAATATGAAGACTAAGTGGTGATTAAGATTTGCCTAAGATATGTACTATGGGCAATGTAGATGATACGGATTATATAATGCATATACTTACTATAATGAACATCTAATATATATATACAACAATTGAAAAAAAAATCCATGTGTCATAGCTGGGCCCTAAATATGTATACAATCATGTATATCAAGGCGGGAAGGTTGTTACGAAGATATAACACCTGTAAATGTTCATCAAGTGAATTTTGGGTTTTCATGATTTTCTAAAGTCTACCCCTTGTTAAAGTATAGATAAGGAAACATAACCTCAAATAAGCAAGTATGGACAAGGGGTGGGGCACGCTATATAGGAGTCACAAGACTTTAAGCGAGGAATATTACTTCTCTAGGCTTGTATACAGTAGAGGGAGAACATTTTCTCTAGAAAGCACCTCAGAGCAAAACAAACTAAGCTGCTACTCTGAAGTGTTTCATAAAGGGACCTCTATCAAACACTGAGGAACCCTAGAGAAATTAGCCTCCTGTGCCTTAAGTTAGCTGCTGTATTCTGCTTTATACTATGTCTTTATACAAAAGTAGATCAAATAATTGGACTGTCATAAAAATATGACAAAGGTACTTGTGCAGATAAGGAAGGCTTCTTTGATGCAAATTTTAATTTTGAACTTTATGAGATATATGAAGATACTATAGTAAATCAGAAAGAACCCCTGTGGTTGGGAAGACAAAGATAAAAGCAGAGTATGGATTTATTCTGCCTCCATTTCTCTCTCTTTGACCATTAGTTGGAACCCTAAACTGGGTAAAGGAAAAAAATCTAATGTTAATAGTTAAATATTAACATTCTCTTACTTTAAAAAGGTAGAGTCCTTTTTTTTCTTACCTTTATTTACCATTTAATCATTCCATTTGTGTAGGGAACATTTAGACCCTCATTCTAGGATTCTTATGAAATTAAAGTTTTTTTTTACTTAATGTAGAAAACAAACTTTCTGCTAAACTGTAAGACAAGTTAGCCAAATGTCTAATGAAACTTGTTTACATAGCACTATAACAAAAATATAGATGTTATGTGTGTGCATCCTAAGTACATCACATCACCAGTCTAAAACATTTTATATCACCCTGAAGTTCTTTCTAGACAACATTTTGAAGCTAATTTTTTGTTTACTCTGGCATTTTTTTTTCCTATTTACATGCCTTGAATATGTACAAGGTTAACTTTGAAAGAGGTGATGCATTCCCTCTGTGCTTTCCATATTGGGAAAGATATTTTGGATATGTATCTGTTTTATTTTTATTTGAAAGGATTTCACAAATAGATTGTTTTATACTTCTCTTCATGATCAAAAGAGAAAAAGACCTGGATAAGCCATGATCAAAAGAAATTTAAAAACAATCCCATAATAATTCATTTGAGCATAAACAAATAAATAAATGCAAGTCAGATAAGACTGAACAGACAGATGGCAAATAAAAATCATAAATAAATAACAATAAACTTATGACTGTGCATAAGACCTTTAATGCAGTACAAAGAATCTACAAAGACAAAATCAGTAGCAAATAGTGGTTTTACTCTTTCTATGTAAAATCTAATTTTCTGCTTAGGATTTAAAAGATGTGTAGTAAAGATATCTTGTTTCTGCAATTTTGCATGGACTATTGCATATCTATTATAGCTTGATATGGAGAACGATTTTTACAAAGGAAAACCATCAGAATAACCACCATCTATGTGAGAGGAATGTCCTTGGATTCAAAAAAGAAAGGCAAAAAAAGAAAAGTTGAAATTCCGATATCCTCAGTGCAACATTTGGTATAAAACCATTCAAATGAAAATAATGGTAAGTGTTTAAGTTCAGCAATTGATTCAATATTGAATACAGTTTCAAAGGCTGTGCCTTTGTCTTTAGGAAGTATGACAGTGCAGTAGATTTCAAACCTGTAAAGATTTAGAGATACTTTTTTAGTGAGTAATTGTACTGAATTCTATGGAATTGTCAGGATAGAAAAGTTATTTTGCTTATTATGCATGCTTTAAGGAAAATACAATGCTGTAAATATTCATTAATTTATCAGTGGGATAGACCAATAATTAAGTCAATCAACATGAGGTAACAAACTCAGTTTTCACTTGCAATTTTAAATAATCTCTAATATGCCCTAGACAATCACCGTATTATGACATGGAATTCACTCAATATCAAATAGGGATAACTTACTCATATAAGAGGTGAATTTAAAAGATTTGTGAGAAAAATCTGTATGGATTCTCTCAAAAATCAATGGAGAAAAGAAAGTTCTCATGTGAAAAAACAGAATGGTTTAATTAGGGTCCAGCTCTGAGCCATCCATAGAAGGAGCCTTTCAATTAGCTATAACGAAACCCTAGAGAAACTAGGGAAGGATAGTTTTTAGAGAAACTAGGAAAAGATAGGTGTTATGAGCACCATCCTCTGTCAGTATAAAATTGGAGCCACAGCTGCTGAATGGTTATTACAGCTTAGGGTGCAAAACCTTAAATTAATTCTCATTAGGTCTGAAATAAAAAGAGAAAAAAAAACCCTAAGGTTATATCTAAATGTATTAAAGGAGAATGGACAATAAATGGTTACACCTTCTAGTCCTGAACTTCAAAATAATGACATGGGAATGCATTTCCTGGGATGTCCCAAGTGATTTAGAGATTTATCATTCTTCTCCAATATTAGTATTACCATTGAACCCTGAGGCCACTGTCAGACTTTCAACAGATAGTGTTCAACATCTTCAACAGTTTACAGACAAGAAGACAAGTAACATTAGAGTGAGGGATAGAAGCCTAAAGTCATATACATGTATACTAAATTACTTATCTACATCTGGCAATTTCTTGCATTTTTACAGATAAGATTGGTGGGACTGCTTGTTATTCAGGTTGGCTGACATTTCCCATTATAGCATTCTGCACTTAGCTGCATATATTGTTGCAAAACTTTATCAGTTTCAGCTGAAACTTTTTAATTCACAGGCCAGACGCTTTGGGAAAATCTTTGTCAAGCTGATTCAGCTCCTCCTGAGGGTAAATATGGGGTAAGTTATATTGTAAACTCAAGGAAAAAGCATTCTGAGGGCTATTTGTGCTGTGAAGATCTGGTACCCAAATGCTTTGACTTAAGGCATATTTCTAAAATGTGCCTTATCTAACCTCATGCAAATATGTCTAAATTGTCCAAGTTGGAAAGCTCGGGACGTTGCCATTCACACACAGTCCATAAAAACTTTTGATCTTAACAGCTTTGGCTTGTTGTAGATGCTTTCTTCGCTGGGTGAGCCTGCTTCAGCCAGCACAGAGTAATAGTTCCTGCACAGCTGCTGGTTTGGATGGCTGTGGGCCATGGGTCGTCCAAGGAGTAAATTCTGTACATAGAGTAAGAGTGCTCTCCTCTGCGTTCACTGGGCACTGAGGCACTCAGGACATTCAAAACTGGAAAAGAAAAAAGCTGAGCCTGAATGGGTATGAGAGAGTGAATCAGGGCCAAAAAAAAACCCCACCTGAGGGAAGGCAGTACAAAATTGAATCTCAGAGTGCTGTGGGTAACTGCAACCGCGCAATGGTAGAAACTGGAAAGTGAAACTACAAATGGGTTAGCAAAGACACAGCAAGACAGAGGGAAAAACAAGAGGAAGGAACAGGATGCAAGTAGGTACAAGGAAAGAACCAGAGGCATTAGTGAGCAAAATTAGCTGGCAAGGCACTGGGGCTGAGATTGGGAAGGGAACTGGAAAGGGCAAGTGCAAGGGAGTGGGACAGATCTCTGGAAGAGCTGGGGTACTAGAGGGAACCAGGGCAAGGCCCGTACCGTGCCGTGGCTGTAGGAACGCAGACACAGGAGGAACAGGAAAACTAATTGAAAAGTAAAGGAAGACAGATCTGGGACTCAGCAAAGAAACTGAGGAAAAGATAGGGTCTGACTGGGCCAGAAGATTAAGAACGGTGAAGAAAGCACAACAGAAGTCTGGAGTGAGGGGAGCAGTTGGATAATGCCCTGTTGCACCCTGTCACCATGGAAAAGGCAGAGGACAAGTTCTGGGTAAAGCCTACTTGCTCAGTTGAACAGTCTCCTAGTTATTCAATAAATTACTTAAAAAACGAGTCATTTGATCACCCGGTGATGTAGTCAAGTGGCCAGAGAAGGCATGCCTGTTCTTTATGTGCTAATTTCAAAGCTCTTAGCACAATATCCTAGATTCTCAACTTGTAAAAAATGCTGGAAGAAAACCACAGTGCCGAGATAGGGGTCCATAAGGTTGAAATTCACTTTATTCTCCAAATCTGGCAGTGACAAATGACTAGTATGGCAAGAAAAACTTAATGTACTAATTAATCACAAATTACTATAAACCATTACTGTGAAGCCACTAAGGAAAAGACAATATAAGTTTGAGTTTTATCCGTTTATGAACATTACTTGACACGGTATTGATAAAAACAGGAAGCAGCCTTAGAAGCAGTTTGAAAAAATCTGTCTTGTGCTTTTAGCAAAATTATACTGAGCTACACTTTTTGTTTGGAAAATAATACACTTCTCAAACACAGGTAGCAATACAGTTGCATTTTTTCATTTTCCTGTTTTATACTGGGGAGGTATTTATCTTTCAGTATCATAAATAACAAATTCTATACCACTCTGCACGTTAAATGATGCCAGAGCATAAAAGTGGCAGTGCTGCTTCATATTACAAGGATATAAATAGATAAAATGTAAGACACTTCATAGTATTTTCAGGAACTTTAAATTTTATTATCGATATGCAAATAAATGGTAAAAGATGACAAAGATAAGGCAGTTTTCAGTGCTATAAAATTTATACAGACTAAATTATTTTCATATATATGTGAGAGGAAGAAGTTGCAATGCCTCACAGATGAAACACATTACCATAATTTTCTACACTCCCTGAGATACCTACACTGACACAGTAACTTTCATTCATTTGTGCCGAACATTTCAGCTTTCTGACAAAACAGCTGAGAAATGCATTCCAAATTTCTCTTTAAGATTTCCCTTCTCACCCTCCAAAAGACTTTATTATCTTTCTAATATTTTTTTAAAAATGGGGTTTGAGCATCACTAAGACAACATCATGAACCTCTGGCCCTTTCTACTGCCTTCCATCAGTCTGTTTGAATACCCACGCCTATAGTTTTTCATCTTGGCTGTTAATGTTGCCACTAAATATCACAGCTAGCAAAATCTGAGCACAATCCCCCAGCACTGCAAGCAGTGACACACATAGTTTCAAGTCATGACGTGAATTTCATATAATATGTAATCAGGAGCACTTAGTAAATGGTCAGAAAACAGAAAAAATCTGTTCTCTCATCTTACAATGCTCTAGCATCTTTGGAATTATTTGCAGTTACATAATTTTAAAAATGCAGTTGTGATTGTCAAGTTAATGTCTTCCTTTTGAATTTGCTATTTCATTTAAAGATAGTTCACTGTTGCAGGATTCCTCTCTGTGGCTGTCCTTGCAACACAACTTGCTTTTAAAGAAGTCACATAGTTAATTTGCTAAAACCTCTTAGAGTGAATCCTTTAAAAATGTTTTTAATGCGTTTTTAAAAGGAACACTACAAAATATTAGAATTACATTGTAATTCATATATGTGGGGATAATTACCCTGCTAAGCACTCAAATTACAACACGAAAAGGCTGTAATATTTTGCAAAGCAATTGTTCTATCTTTGCTAAATTACAACCTTAATTGTAACTCAGCAAATTTTTCTACGCATCTGTAACAAACATTATGAACAGGATGATTCTGATTACACATTTTTTTCAACAGATTATATCTTCCTTCTCTAGTTCACCTGTCTTGCAGCCCTTACAAGTTCCAAAGCAGAGGAGCACCATCTAGTTGTTCCTACACCAAAGCTGCTGCTCTTTTCTTTAGAAGTATGTACCACTTTTGATAGTATCAGAGATGATTATTATAAACGATAAGATGTTAAACAATCATAATGGCTTTAGGTATATTTAAGCCTGAGCTCCCCTTTTACTGTTTAATATTTATTTCTACATGAATGCAAGAAGATATTCAAGCAAGGAAGAACTTAGCCTATTAGATTTGCTTGGCTGTATTGTGTGTGTTTGCAAGTAGGATTTGATAGCTAGACAGAGGACATCTCAGCATCATGCATCAGCCAGAAAGATCTCAGGAATTCCTTTGTCCTGTTCTCAGAGATGTGAGCGAGACCAGCTGGCACATTCAGCCTCTTGTCAAAGTCCTCAGCAAAGAGGAAACTAGTAGATGTATGAGATGCAGCTTGCTAATGTGGGATACACCCCCATGCCTTCCTTTGCAGCCTTTCCTAAAGTAAACACCTATCACTCAGGTGAGTTTACCTTTTTCACTTTTAAATTTAACTGTAATATTTTTTTCAGTGTTTAGGGCAAAACAATCAGGACCTTTCGTCCTAATTTTAGCAGCATTCTCCTTACTGAATACAGCATAGGTATTTTTCGCAGACTGCAGAAAAGTGCAGAGTCAGGATCTTTGTTGTAATCAGCTCACCTGCAGACTGATACTGCAGACTATCCACTGAAAAATTAAAATGGATAATTTTACCTATGAAGCCTATAGTTTGTCATGCAGTATATGTATTACTACCAGAAGAAAAGTAGTACTTGGCAAAAACGTAATACCTAAAGAAACCTATATAAGTCTACCTATAAAAGAGTCTGGCAGGGGAACTAAGAAGATCATTGTATCATTTTTGCATTTTTCCAAGAGCAAATTATCTTAATCCTGAAAAACTTCCTAAGGCTGCATATCCAAAGGCACCTACACTATAGGTGTAAGGGAGACTACACTATATTCTAGACATTAATTTAAGAAATCCAAAAAGACTGTAATACACAGAAAAACTATCTTGTCATAGGCATATTTCTTTGCCCTTGTCTGTTAAAAAAAAAAAAAAAAAAAAAACACCAAACAAAACAAACAAAAAAAACCCCACACCAAAACCCAACACTTCCAAGTTACAAACTAAACAGGCTCAATCGTTGGACTGGGATGAATGAAGTCAGCTATGTATAGACCTATTCTCAGAGCCAACAGAATATGAGTAAACCAAAGGTGAAGAATTGTGCACAGGTCTATAGACTTCATGAGGGAGTTGCTAGGGGACAGCAAGGAAAAGCACAAAACACATTTATATATGTCTTCAGTGTTATGGTAGAGCTTGTAAAGAGTTATTAACTGAATGAAGAAAAAAAGGTACTAAAGAACTTGAGAAACAATATTCAAGGTAGAAGCTTGTCTTAACCTGTTATATAATTCACTTTATAAAAGTTGGTACCCCGGGAAGCAGATGGATGCTACAAATTCAATTATTTGAAAGAACTGTTAGAAGCAGCTTTCTGTGACTCCTAATGAGGTCAAGGTTTAATATGAAATGAGCTAAAGCATTCTAATATTGGAAAAGAACATTTAAAGTTAAAATCACCAAAATGTATTTTCATGAACAAGTGCTAACAGTAGGAATGTTACCCTTCTTCAGCTTTGCTTCTCTAGGAACCACTAAGCTAGAGAGACTGCAAAGACTGAAAGAAAAAAAAAAAAAACCTTGAAAACAGCAGATGCCATCTCATTTTCTGTTTGGATCCTGGATGCTGAACTTGCAAAATCTGGATCCTGAAAATCATCCTGAGCTGTCACATAAATACAAATAAAAATAAAACAAACCAAATAATAATAAACACAAATACAGAAATGCTGGTAATTTCACATTTAGAAATTAAAGTACTCAGTACATTTTATAGAACAGTATTAGGACCACCGTGCCAACACCTACTATGTTGCTTAAAGCTTGGTAACCCTGAACTAGTTAAAAAGAGCCAGAAAAATAAACAGAGGAAATACTTCAATATGGATATCAGTCAGCTACCCCCACTGGAAGTGTCAGAATATTAAAACAAAGTCACTGGCAAATCTCCAAGATAACAGCTGTACCATACCCAGCAAAGTCATACATCATAACAAACAATCTCTGTAGGAAGAGAGACCATCTAAATAAAACCAAAAATGCTTCTGATTCTCTGCTTCTTGGGAAGATCTAGAATGTTAGCCAAGACTTTGCTGGGTTGCTCTTGATGATCAGCCCAGCCACAGTGCCCCAGATCACTATGTGCGTTCTGCATTCATGCAGGAAATCCTTTGAACATCTTGCTTAAACCCTGAGGAGTGCGGTGTCCTTCTACAAGCAAACGCTTCCATAGATCTTTGTAAGATGCAGCAAGGCCTTCCTGTTGCTTTTTCAACCCCTTTTTGTCTAGTTGATACACATCGCTGTTCCAGATGCTGCTGCCTTTCACCAACCACACTGACCACACTATGTCAGTATGTGAAAAAACAGGTCATTTGTGAGACTGGGAAAAGTCAAGAAAGAGTCTGAGCTGCCCAAGACACCTCTACCTAGAAAGGAGCAAAATCCAGCACAGTAATGTCCCATTTTATCCCACATCTAGTCTTTATTCACAATGAAAGGTAAGAATTGTCCCATGCATCTCCAATGGGATGGTAATTCCACATCTGCTGCTGAGTTGAGGAATGAATATCAACCTTGTTGCAGACAAGAGGAGACAGCAGTAAAGACATCTTAAGGACTTAGAAATATTACAGATACTAGAAAAATATTCAAGCCCACTCCGTGGGCAGCATGTTCCTCCCACCAGACCACGGCTGTATTTATTTTGAGGAGGAGGAGAGCTATCACTTCAGAAGAACTATGAGAGAACAGAAAGAGCCTAGTGTTAAGCTGTGACCAGGTCTCCAATTTTCTACCTAAGCTATGGGTAGTCAGCACAAGTGTCACTTTTTGTTCACATCACACAGACTGCTGCAAGTTGCTATTTACTCTTGGGTCCACAGAAGAAGCCTGAGCAATGAGAATGAATGCTCTAGAACTGACCTCCTCCCTCCCACACCTTCCTCTTCCAACACCCTGCTAAGCTGCTGGCCAAGAACCAAGGGGCAGGAATCTGCAGAGGAACTGGTGTTGCTGCAGCTGCTGTTCCTGGTCCAAAATGATGTTTCCAGGCTTTTTTTTTCTTTTTTTTTTTTTTTTTTTTGCATTTGTTTTTCAAGAGGGAAAAGGCAGGACAATGGTGAGGTCAAAATGGTGAGGTCAAAAGAGCAGCAAGGGAGGTGTTATGACAGTGTGTCAAAGGAAAGTACACTCAGTAATCTGGCAATGGGGGATGGTCAGCTCTACTCCGTTAGGCAGTAACACTGAAACTTTTGGTTCTTTTCTGGGTTTGGGTGGGGTTTTTTTTTATAGTCTGTACAAATTCACTGTCAGCTTCGCTTACTGCTACAATGTTTGTTTAAGGAAAGATTCAGCTTAGACATAAAGTAGCCACTACAGTGAGCAGAGACTGATCTCTTTCAGGTGAGAGGTGGTGTTGCTGACAGGCAGGAAGCACCAAGGACATCATTGGTGGTTTCAGGCAATTTAACACTTTTCATTTCCAGCACTAAGAAAACTTCCTTTTTCTCTTCTTTGTGTAATAGAAATGCAGATGAGAACTCATGCCGTCAGTAAGTAGCAGGTTTGCTTTGTAAATGCAGTTGGCCAATTTGGTAAGTGAATCATCATGGCTGATGATTCTAGTAACATTTTTTTTCCCTGGAGATTTTTCTTTATTTAATGTTTGTGAACAAGTGTAGGAGCCAACGGTCATTGCCAAAGACTTGTTTCCTTACTAACAATCCTATCTGGACCTCAGCCATGTTCCTTCCCCGCTACTCTCTCATTTTTCTGAAATCGTCTTGCTCTCTCTGCTTCCTCTTTCTCTGTTGCAAATACTGTTGATGGGAGAGGAAAGCGCTCTCTCCTTAAAGAGTATGTACAACTCCATCCTGTTTACTCCACTTTCAGACTGACCTCCTGGTCAAACCAGCAGAGCTACACCATTTTATCACAATAAATTGCTGCCTTTTGAAACAATGGAACTTGAGTTGAAATGTTTCTGCTGAGTATAACAGGACATAAGGGCACCTAGAAAAAAAGCAATGAACAAATATTAACTAATTAATTCTTATACCATTCCTACACTACAGGGAAGTAGGAATGATTAAATCAGAGCGAGAAAACAGATGCATCTCCTGACATCTTGAAAATATATCAAATATATCATTGCAGGTTTCTCACATTAAAAAGTCAAAATGTTTACATGAACTCCCCCCCCC